>NW_027046262.1:0-28828 GCF_025399875.1 Dalotia coriaria | reverse complement strand
ATCACTAGTCGTAATCAAAAATCGGTCGTGCGTAAGTCATTTCCCCTGTGTGTCGAAAATTTTTCATGAAAAAGGAGGGGGAAACCCTTTCCCATACGACAATAAGATACGAGCGCATTGATGAATTAAAATTTTCCCTTTTTTCCCCGTCAAAGAAGCAAAATTCTATTCTACTTTCCTTGATCACGACCTGCACTAGTGGGGACGCAGTGCGCTTATTTTTCGCAAACAGTGAGCGAGTTTATTGTTTCCCATTTTTCCCAATAATTTTAAGTTTTTTGAAGATGAAACCGAACGATTGACCTGATTCCACCCGTTTTCTATTTATTTTTTGGGCATTTCAAGCGGCGTTTTTGGCCAGCCAGACCCCCCCGCAGCGCCGCACCCATTAAACATAAATTATTTCAAAACGAAGATAAAAAGTTAAAACCTTATTTAATTAAATTCTCATTATATCGCTGGGGAACGAATCATCGGGGACTTTTAAATTTAAAAACGAATTAAAAAGATCATTGTTTTGATAATGCTCTTCCACCCGTGATTTTAATGCGGCAAGAGTTGTAATGTTTTTTGGAACAATTCATTTTTAAACAGTAATTAAATTTCTAAACTTTTTCCCGGCGCCCCGACGAAAGAAAAATGAAAAGCGGCAAAAACGATGTTATTGTTAATTTTTAAATTCCATAATTGAACAAAGCCTGCAACCGAAAATGAGGCACCTAAGCCCCACCGAAACTCCCCGGGTTGGTTCTTTTTTTTTCGTGCTTTTTTTTTGGGCTTACGAATTAAAAATTCGCGAAAATTTTCTTCGGGGCCCCGAGGAAGAAAAAAAACCTTTATAATAATGCATAATGAAATTTGGGTTGTGTTTTACGGGGCCCTTTTTAGTGGTTCAATTTCCCAAACCCCTTTTTAATTTTCGAACATTGCGCCCGCCCCCGCCCCCGCTTTGTGCCGCCTCGCGCCCTTTTTTTCAAAAGCGTTTAGCGCGCGCCCAAAATGAAACCCTTTTGAATCTTTAATCTGGGGAAGTTTTCCCCGAACGGCGTTCGGCATCACAACTTCGCATTACACCCCCGCGCCGAACTTTATTTTTCTCTATTTTTTTTTCCGCATTATTTTGCTTTCAGTTCGGCCCCCGGCTCGGCTTTATGCGTCGGCGAGATTTACGCGCCGCTTTTCAGCCGAAGACGAAGCACTTGCTGGGGCGCTTTCACGCCGCTGATGAATGCCTACAGCGTTGGCCAAACATGTAGGGAAACATTTTTCGGCGTTTTTCCCCGGCGCGTTAGTTGGCATTTTTCGATTAGTGCTTTAAACATTTCGGAACTATGCCCAGAGGGACGTCAACATGATTTTTTCCAAATTTTTGGGAAATATAATAGGGGGGTTTTGGAGATGAGCTCGTCCGCACTTTCTTTTGTCAGTGTGGTGTATATGCCGGGCTGCACAACGGGCGTACAAAAAACGGTAATAAATTGGCCCGGAATAATTTTAAAATTTTTTAAATATACAGATCCGTATATTCCCCAAAACCGCCGACGAGAGGAGATATTTGCGGTAAAAAATTTCCCAAATCTTTAAAACCCGAGGCGGCGAATTTATTTTTTCCCGGGGGCGGAAAACTTTTGAGCGCTACCACGCCGGCGCACTGCTGATGTTTTTTTTATATATTCAAATAAGTTTTTGGAATATGAACACAATTTTTCATTTTTTTTTGCGTGGGTGAAAAAGTTTGGCGAGAAAAATGACATACGATTTTAATTTTTTGACTTTTTCCCCGGACAAAAAAGTGAAACTGCTTGATCTCTACGAGGGAAACTAAACGTCATTAATCAAAGGGGCGGTTAGCCCCGGGAACACCCCGGAAAATTTTTGGGCGAGTGACAGAATTTTCCGGGGGATTAAGCCGATGCTGCTTTTGGGGCGACCCGGGGAAAAATTTCGAAATTTTTGGGCGGGTGGGCCCACCCCCCCCCAAACGAATTCCCGGGCCGAAACAAATGAGTATTTTGTTTTGCGAGCCTTAAAAATGAGCCCCATGTCATTGGTAAGGGGACATTTCCCAGTGATAGGCTTTAATTGCGCTTAATTGGTAACGTAATTAGTGTTGTTTTGTTTTCCCAAAAATACACGTTTAGAAAAAACTGTCGAAAATTTTTCGCATTTATTTTTTTTTATTTTTTCTGCATGCGGGGTGTAAATAAACTAAAAAATTGTTGCAAAAAAAGCAAAGCGTATACCTAGCTCCCAAATTTAAAAAATTTTCCCATTATTTGCTTTTATTTGCACTATTGGCACACACCCAGCACAGGTCTTTTTGTTGATCGTGGCGCACTCTTTTTTATTTGTTTTCCGCGCGGGTTCATCAACCCCGGCGAAGTTCGCGCTTGCGGCTTCGCCAAACCTTCCCCAACTTCGCCCAACCCCGCCGCCGTTAGTTTGATTAAACGCGAAAATTTAAATTATTAGGGCCGCGCGGTGCACACACATCTCTTTTTTCCCGAGGGGATGTATCGGTAATAAATTCGGCGCACCAATCACCGGCCGGGGGCATTTACACCGGGGGTTGCGTTCACGTCGAACGCCGCGTTTTTAAAAAAAAACACACCACCTAGATAACAAAAAGCGGAAGGGGACGGGGGGCGGCTGCGGCGTTTTTGGCGTCGCCATGTTGACTGTTTTTGCCGTCGGCGCGTTCAATTAAACTTTCCAGCGACGCATTTCAATACCCCCGCGTATATATACATATTTTTAGTATTGGAAAAACCCCCCCGTTAGCAAAACACTACCAGAGGGCGGGGATTAATTTTTTAAATTTAAAATTTTAAAAAAAACTATCGCAAAAAAAAGTTTTAAAATTCATTGGGAGGCGATGCAAAGTTTTGGAAATTTTAAATACGGATTACGGATTACGGGGGGAATTTTGGGGGATAACGGATAAAGCCAGGGGGGTGGCAAAGGGGTGACCCAAAACCTCGCATACACGCGCATCGATATTTCCAAATCCCCAAAGCTAAAAAACCGGGCGTTTTAAATTTTTATGGCAACAACGTTTTTGAAAATCGGGGGACGCTGTGGGGCGGAGGATAGTTCCCCCGGGGTTTCCACCAGCGCCTCCACTTTGCCGGAAATTTTGGGGAAAAAGTTGTGCGGCGTCTAATTTAGTTTTAAACATTTCCCGATACCGACCGAACCCAGTCCCCATAATTAAACGGCCGCCGACGGTTCTTTTAAATTTATGCTCGGTGCGATTTTTGCGTAAGAAAAGGCGGCATCGTTTGGGATTTCAAATGAAAAGTGGTGGTGGAGGCGCCGTCGATGATGACAAAACCGTTGGCGCGCGCGCCCAGCGCACAGTTGGCGAAAAAACGGGAAAACGCAAAAAGGGGTTGGCGGGGTCAAAAATGAATAAATTTTTGCGCGGGGGCCAATTTTTTCCGGGATTTGGGGCTTTCCCGGTCCGCTTATTTATTTTTACCGCGCAATAATGAGGGTCCCGTTATTTTAAACCCCTTTTTTGTTACGCCCGCGTAATACTGGTACTTTTGAAGCCGATTTAACTTTTTAAATTATTTTTCTATTACCCGCCCATATAACATCCGTGCGCGCGGGGAAGGGGGTGCGAGTGGCAGGCGAGAAGTTTTCCCCCTGCGTTTTGCGAAAGGTATTATTAATCGCAAATTTAAACTTCGAAAGGGGGTGGTGTAGTGCATCGGCAATGAATATGTTTAAAAGCTTTTTTTTCCCGTGTGGGGAGAATAAAAAAATTGCTCGAAATTAATTAAAGGGAGGTAGCGCTTAATAAGTTTTGATTAGCGTGTTACGCCCGCCTTTTTAAAAATGTGGGGCCCTATCGCGCATGCGGGGTTCCCCCGTGAGTGTTTAACAATTTAGAGTGAATCCATAATTAAATGTGTGGGGGCCAAAGTTCACTTTCATGTTCCTTCATCAGCCGCGCAAGATTAGCCTAGTCTCCATTGGGGAGATCGCGACTTCAAAAAAAGGGGAAAATTGAAAAAGCAGCGATATCGCGCGGATAACCGGGGCCCCCTTTTTTTTTGTCGATATATTTAAAAATTTCCCAAAAAAAATACTACCATCTTTGGTAAGGGGTAGGTACCCCATGATGCTGGACTACCGACTTTCCTTTTTTTGGGGGCGGGTTTTAACCACGGGGAAAAACGAAGGGGATAATGACGGGGCGGGCACGCACACTGACCGCCGCTTGCACAACGACTTGGCGTTTTTTTTTGCGTCTACTTCGCTACTCTTTTTACATATTATGAATTTCATGAGGAATGTCTGCGAATTTGTTCCGGGCAAAACCCCAGCGGAGCTAAACCCGGTTTCAAAAAAGACCAACGCTAAAAAAAAAATAGTTGTGTTTGGGGACCCGTCGACTACAGATGGCGCTAGTTGTGTGTTGTGTGTGGGTGCGGGTACTCATGGTATTGTTTTTGATTTACCCCAGGCGAACTCCCGGGGTACGTGGGAAGTTCGGTTTTGGACTTTTGCGCCGCCTTAATCAGGGAAAATGACAAATGCATCTTGGTAAGAAAACCCCCGGTGGTGGAGGCGCCGGGGTTTAGCCATGCGTCAGAGTCACTGACCCAGTCCCGGTAGAAGCCCAAAGAAATGCAAATTTCGGGCGGTTTTCAGCCTAGCTTTAAAAAAATTAATGAATGATGCTTCGGAAATACAACCAATGAGATTCTTCGGTGTTTTTAGGAAGACACTGTATATTTTGTCCCCGAATGGTGGATAATTTGATATAAAACATGGGGACCCCTTTTTACGGCCCTTTTTTCTTAGTTTCGGCAAAATTTCCCCGGGGGCGGGATAAACGAGGGGCCCCTAAAATGGGAAACCCCGCGCACGTCGAAAACAAGGGCCCGGGGGCGGGGCAGGGCGGGCCCAAAAGAAAAATGAATCAAAGAGGTGACCGGGGCGATGGTGGGGTCTTTTTCGGAATGATATTCAACAGATGTTCGTGTAAAAAAAGACCGGCAGACTTTCCGAAAAACTACGAAAAGACTTTGGGCATCATCTTTTCTATCGCCGGCGGCGGCTCATTTCTCTTTTTTTTCCCAACCCCCCCCTCATCGCATCTGCGGCAAACCGGGGGGAAATCGAAAAATTTAAAAAAGCCGTGTTATTATATTGCTATTTTGTGTACATTTATCAAACGCTGACGTTTATCTGAAACAAGAACGCCGCCGACAAGAACAGAAGTTTCTTGTATCGAGGCGGCCGCCGCCCCGCCCCCGCAAGGGAAAACCAAAAAACCGCGCCCCCCCCGCCGCCCGTCGGGGATTACCAACCCCGGGGAAAAAAAACGCGCAACAATACGGGCCGATGTCCGCCATTCACCATCTTTCCATCATCATCAGGGCGCTCGCGGCGGCGGGGCGGGGGGCGTCCGGCTGAAAAAACCCGCATCACCGTCATGCCGCCGCATTTTTTTATTCCCCCCCCTATTTTTTTTTTCTCGTGTCGCTGGCGATACTTTTTAGGCAAATTTAATTTGATTATTTGCCAACCCCAAGAACACCCTGATCTCCTGTATCCCGATTTTTTTTTCGTTGTGGGGAATTTTTTTTGGTGGAGTAGTAGATGGGATAGGAAAAAATTGGGAAAAAAAAAAAAAACGCGAAAGGGGGGCTGGGCGCGTTTCCGAAAAGGCAAAAAACCAAAAAAGGAAAAAAAAGGGAAAGCGGGCGGAGGAAGGGAAAAACCCCTTGATGGTATTGTGACATTCCGCATACTCGTTCACATGATAAATTACATCATTATGCGAAAATTTTTCTTTTCGGCGTTCTTTCCACGTTATCCGCGCAATCATATTTTGTCCTGTTCATTCCCTTTTATTTCCATCTGTTTCTGTCTCCCTTTCCGAATTTTTTTTTCCAGGGTTTTAATCCCGAAAATCGCTTTTTAAAATTTATTTCTTTATTTTCGTGTGCCGTGTTATTTGTTGTTTTTGGGAAAATTTAAATTTTATCATCTTTTGCCGTCGTTAGTGCTTTTTTTAATTCCTGCCTGTCTTGTTCAATTTTTTTTTGGCGAAACTTTTTTTCCCCCAAGAGGAAAGCGGGAAAACTTTTAAAGATGCTGGTAAAGTTTTGCTGCCCCGAGAGACCCTTTTTCATCCATGTCGGGAATTATTTTTCCTCTCGCCCAGACACCCATCGGCCCCGGTCCCAACGGGAAACCCATCGAGCAACATTCCGCGCATCGCCTGGGCACGCCCGTCCCCCGGGAAAAGATTTAATAAAACGTTTCCCAAACCTCAATCTTATCCGCGTTTTTTTTTTCCCTTCCAGTTTTTTTTTTCTTTCTGGCGCATACACCGATTTTTCGAGCGACTATAAAGCATTCTGGTGGTGGGGGGGGATAAGGAAGTATACCCGTGATGTGTTTTGCCATCGCGCATGCGCATTTCCGATATTAAACGATTTATGGCCGCGGGTTTTGCTTTTTTCTTTTCACCCTAGAATTGCAATTTTTTTGATTCCTTCGGTTTTTAGCCCCGGCCCACAACCTTTCATATTTCCGCCGTCAATCCCTTTTTTTGGTGCCATTCCAGGCCGGACGGGGTTTTCGCCGGCGCGCCGTTTTTTCCGCGGGAAAAATTTGGGCCGTCCCGGGCGAATTTCTTTTAAAATGATTCATTTCCCCACGCACGCTTTCGAGCCAACAATAGGGAAAAAAAGCGCGCAATTTCACGTGTTAAGGATTTCCCCTTTAACGGATGCTGATTTTCTTTTTGCGCTTTTTTTTAGAGTGGCGCGCTCGACCCGCGGTCGAGGGGGGCGCGCGCCTTCTCACATTTCAATTTGAGATCGCCGCCTCGGCAGTGGCGTTGTTTTGCCGGGGCCCGCCTTCCCGGGGCAGTCGGGAGAAAAAAATGCGGGCGCGCCGTTTACACGCATTGCGAATCTTTTTCTTACCCCATTTACACGCCGTTTTTTTCCGGGGCGCGCGGAAAAAATAGTCACGGGATTCAGGCTCGCCGGGACTTGCGGAAAAATTTTATTTCGGGCTGAAATAAAAACCCCGTGGAAATGAAAACCCCGCGGCCACCCAAAAAAAACGCAACGCCCGATTTAAACCATTCTGTATAAATTGTTATTCGGGGAAAATTTATATTCTGCCGCGCCTTCGGACGCCCTCCCCAAAATTTTTAAAAAGCCGGGCCGAGCGCCCCAAGAAGACGACCCCAAAATTTAAAAAGGGGGGGGATTTTTTTCGTGCACGAAAAAGCCCGCGCATTTCCACGTGCAAAAGTGTCCCCCTTTCCGGGCGTTTTTATTCACTTCTACGCGCGATTCGGTAAAATAATAGAGCAAAAAGCGCGGCGCGCGGGGTTTTTGCTTTTCCGGGTTCGGGCGCGATTTTAAACTCGAATCTTCAATTGGGGAAACTTGCGTCGCGTTTCGTTTTTGTTCTTCGTTTGCGCGCGCCATCCCCGCGCAGCAATAAAAAACATTTTTGAGGGAAATTTATGTTTCGGGGGCGCGGGGAGCACGTGGTACGCCGCGCACGTCCCGCCTCCCGCGGGGGTTTCAAAAGGGAAGGGAAACCCCTGTTCTTATATGCCCCCGTCGCTTTCCCCCTCCGCCGGGGTTTTTTTTTTTTATTTTCCCTGGCGTCCTCCCGCGTCGTTCCCCAACCCCTTTTTCTTCCGCAGCCGCCCCCGGCTTCCGAGGATATTTCTTTTTTATTTCTTTAAAAAATAATTGAGTTTTTCATCGTATTCATCGTGCGATCCGCGCTTTTTTCGTGGGAAAACGGGGTCGGCTTACCCCCTTTGGAAAAAGGTCCTCCTTAAAAACGAATCGTAATTTAACCTTATTAGGGGCCGCGCGTCCCTTTTTTCATTTCTTTTTATTCCCGCCGGGGAAAACCCTCGCTTTTTTAAAGGTTTGAACCTTTTTCGATTGCTTTTGTCATCGGGATTATTTTGTTTAACCCACCCCCACAAACCACATCGAAATCGCGGCGCACGGAAAACAAATTTAAAAAAAGTTTCAAACATTTTTTTGTTCTCCCCGAGGGATGCTTAACAGTCGTTAATTTTTTTGGAACAAGCGATACAAGCAATAAAATATTAATTTATTTTAATTTACCGGCCCTTCCTTTTTGGTTTCACCGCGCCAGCATACCGCCCTAATAAGAATCGTAACTAATTAATTGCACATTTTGAAAAACACGATTTCGGATTTATTACGCGCGCTATTGTTGTTTGGTAACGCGCGCGCCGAGTGCGAAGTAAATGTTTTTTAGGGCAAATCGAAAAAAAACCCGAAAGTTCCGTGAAAACGTTACCCCAAAAGGGCGAAATAAATAAAGTTTTATCGCGCAGGGGGGCCATTGCGCGGGAAAATTTTGCTGCTCGTAACTCGATTATTCGACACGCAAAAAAACAACTTAATTGTGAGTTGGGCCCCCGGCGGGAATCGATGCGTTTTATTAGCTTTTTTAATAGTGGCAGGGGTTAATAGTTTTTGCTTGATTGTTATTTGTAATCCGGCGAGTTTATTTCGCACGCCGAAGGCGGGCAGCGCGTAAATGCGATATTGAATCGCGTTTTTGCTTCTTTTTCCTTTCCCGGGGGGTGGGGACGTAGAAAAATCAAAAATTTTAAACCACGCAATTATGGGGTTCAGGTTCGGCGGTTTTTTCCTGCACGCGGGGCGTAGACCCTCAAATGAAAAGATAGAGTAAATTCCGATATAGCCCTCCGGCTGCGTCCCCTACGCAATCTTGCGCCGAGCAACCAAGCTAACCGAAAATAAAAATCTAAGGGGCCAAAAAAACGTTTGGTAGCCGAGGTGCGAAGCGAAATTTCCCGAAGTAAAAAGGGAGGAATCTTGCAAAAACGGCGCCCCTTTTTTCGCACGCAAAATTTTTAAAAATAAAAAAGCAACGGTCGTAATAGTTTACTATAGGGTATGAATGAAGAAATAAAAGATAATAAAATCTGCTTCCAAATGTTCTACAACTGAAATTTTTTGCAAGTTTTATTGAAAAACCCAAAAAAATTTTGTCATATAGATTTTTTATTTATTTTTTATATTTCACGAAAATTTTCCCGGATTGAAGAAAATGAGAAAAAATTAAAAAATGCCTTTTTTATTTTTGTTGCTTTTTGGGCCCTTTTTACGTAGGCAAAAATTAATTGTTTTATTTTTTATCTAAGGAAAATTTTTCCCAAACTTCATAATCAGGATTCGTTGGTGGCTATGTTTTTTAGTTTAAGAGATATGAATTTTAAAATGGCAAAAAAAAGTATCGCCCCCCCCCTTTCATTTTTTTTAAGAAAAAAAATTTCATCCCCAGATTTCCGGTTTAACTACCCTTTTCATAGAAAAAAGCCCGTGATTAAAAACGCTGCGATCAAATCTTAATTTATTCTTTTAGTTTACGAGATATTGCGATTAAAGAAAATTAAAATTGAAAATGTCATTTTAACTTTTTAGTCGCGTTTTTGGGCCCTTTTTTACTGTGGAAATACTTTTTTTATTTTTTTATCTGATAGAAAATTTTCCAATCTTCATAATCGAATCCCGTTGGTGGCTATCTTTTTTAGTTTAAGAATATAAATTTTTAAAAAAAGGGTCAAAAAAAGTATCGCACCCCTTTGGATTTTTTTTTTTAAGAAAAAAAAATTTACTTTTGATTTCCGGTTTAACTATCCTATCTGATAAAAAACAGTCCGTAGAAAAACGCTGCGATCAGATTTTAATTATCTCTTTTAGTTTAGGGATATTCGGATTAAAGAAAATTGGAAAAAATTAAAAAATGTCATTTTTTAGCACTTTTAGTCGCTTTTTTTGGGCCCTTTTTAGGGGGAAATACAATTGTTTTATTTTTTTATCTGATAGAAAATTTTCCAATCTTTCTAATCAGAAATTCGGGTATCTTTTTTAGTTTAAGAGATAGAATTTTTTTAAAAAGGGTCGAAAAGACGCCCCCCCCTTTGGGATTTTTTCTTAAAAATTTAAAATTTCATCCCCAGATTTGGTTTAATACCCTATGGGATAAAAAACAGTCCGTGATTAAAACGCTGCGACGATTTTAAATTATTTTTTTAGTTTACGGATATTGCGTTTAAAAAAAAAATTGGCAAAATTGAAAATGTCACTTTTAGCACTTTTAGTGGGTTTTTCGGCCTTTTACTGTGGGAAATAAATTGTTTTATATTTTTTTTGAAGAAAATTTTCCCACCTTTATAATCAGACCCGTTGGGGGCTATCGTTTTTTAGTTTAAGAGATAAATTTTTAAAAAAATGGTCGAAAAAAGTATCAAGCCCCCCTTTGCGTTTTTTTTCTTAAGAATTAAAATTTCATCTCAGATTTCCGGTTTAACTATCCTTTCGATAGAAAAAAGTCCGTGATTAAAACGCTGCGATCAGATCTTAATTATCTCTTTTAGTTTACGAGATATTCGGTTTAAAAAAAATTGGAAAAAATTGAAAATGTCACTTTTAGACTTTTTAGTCGCTTTTTTCGGCCTTTTACTGTGGGAAATACAATTTTTTATTTTTTTATCTGATAGAAAATTTTCCAATTTTTCATAATCAGAATTCGTTGGTGGTTTCGTTTTGGGTTTAAGAGATAGAATTTTAAAATGGTCGAAAAGTACGACCCCTTTTTGGTTTTTTTTCTTAAAAATTTAAAAAATTTCATCTCGTTTTCCCGGTTTAATTTATCGGATAGAAAACAGTCCGTGTTTAAAAACGCTGGATCAGATCTTAATTATCTCTTTAGTTTAATTTTTTCGGTTTAAAGAAAATTGGAAAAAATTAAAAATGTCATTTTTTACACTTTTATGGTTTTTGGGCCCTTTTTTTATGGGGGAAATACAATTGTTTTATTTTTTTATCTGAAAAAAAAAATTTTCCAATTTTTCATAATCAGAACGTTGGGGCTATTGCTTTTAGTTTGAGATTGAATTTTAAAAAAATGGTCGAAAAAAGTATCGCACCCCCTTTGCGTTTTTTTTTCTTAAGAATTAAAATTTACCCTCAGATTTCCGGTTTAACTATCCATCTGATAGAAAACAGTCCGTAGATTAAAACGCTGGATCGATCTTAATTATCTTTTTTTTAGTTTAGAGATATTGCGATTAAAAAAAAAATTGGAAAAAATTAAAAATGTCATTTTTTAGCATTTTTTAGTCGCGTTTTTGGGCCCTTTTTTACTGGGGGAAATAAATTTTTTTATTTTTTTATCTGATAAAAAATTTTCCCAATCTTCATAATCAGAATTCGTTGGTTTGCTTTTAGTTTAAGAGTTTGAATTTTTAAAATGGTCAAAAAAAGTACAAGCCCCCCTTTGCGATTTTTTTTTTAAGAATTTTTTCCATCTCGTTTTGGAACTATCCTATCGGATAGAAAAAAGTCCGTAGATTAAAACGCTGCGTGATTTTAAAATTATCTTTTTTTAGTTTACAGATATTCGCGATTAAAAAAAAATTGGAAAAAATTGAAAAATGTCACTTTTAGCACTTTTAGTGCTTTTTTGGGCCCTTTTTACGGGGGGGAAATACAATTGTTTTATTTTTTTATCTGATAGAAAATTTTCCAATCTTTCATAAATCAGAATTCGTTGGGGGCTTCTTTTTTTATTTTAAAGAGAAAAGGGAATTTTTAAAATGGTCAAAAAAAGTATCAAGCCCCCCCTTTGGTTTTTTTCTTAAGAATTAAAATTTCATCTCTCAGTTTTCCGGTTTAACTATCCTATCGATAAAAAAACAGTCCGTAGATTAAAACGCTGCGATCAGATCTTAATTATCTCTTTTAGTTTACGAGATACGGATTAAAGAAAATTGGAAAAAATTGAAAATGTCATTTTTTTAGCACTTTTAGCCCGGTTTTGGGCCCTTTTTACTGTGGGAAATACAATTGTTTTATATTTTTATCTGATAAAAAATTTTTCCAATTTTTCATAATCAGAATTCGTTTGGCTAAGCTTTTAGTTTAAAAAAAATTTTTTAAAATGGTCAAAAAAAGTATCAAGCACCCCTTTGCGATTTTTTTTTAAGAATTAAAATTTATCTCTCAGATTTGGTTTAACTATCCTATCTGATAAAAAAAACAGTCCGTAGATTTAGACGCGCGCCAGATTTAATTTTCCTTTAGTTTACGAGATATTCGGAAAAAAAAAAGGAAAAATTAAAAAAATGTCACTTTTAGCACTTTTAGTCGCGTTTTTCGGCCTTTTACTGGGGGAAATATAAGTTTTTTATTTTTTTATCTATAGAGAATTTTCCCTTTTAATCAGAATTCGTTGGGCTATCGTTTTTAGTTTAAGAGATATAAATTTTTTAAAAAATGGTCGAAAAGTTCAAGCACCCCTTTTCATTTTTTTGAATTTAAAATTTTTCACTCTCAGATTTCCGGTTTAACTATCCATCTAAGAAAAGTCCGAGAAAAACGCGATCAGATTTACTATCTCTTTATTTTTACGAGATATTCGATTAAAAAAAAATTAAAAAAATTGAAAATGTCATTTTAGCATTTTATGCGTTTGTCGGCCTCTACGGGGAAATACAATTGTTTTATTTTTGTACATAGAAAATTTTCCAATCTTTCATAATCAGAAATTGTTGGGGTTCTTTTTTAGTTTAAGAGATATGAATTTTAAAAATCTGAAAAGTATCAAGCCCCCCTTTTGCGTTTTTTTTCTTAAGAATTAAAATTTCATCTCTCAGTTTTGGTTTTAATATCCATGGGGATGAAAACAGTCCGAATTAAAAAAACGCGGGATCAGATCTTAATTATCTTTTTTAGTTTCAATTTATTCGCGATTAAAAAAAATTGGAAAAATTAAAAAATGTCACTTTTAGCACTTTTTAGTCGCGTTTGTCGGCCCTTCCCGTGGGAAATACAATTTTTTTTATTTTGTATCTGATAGAAAATTTTCCAATCTTCATAATCAGAACGTTGGTGGTATCGTTTTTAGTTTAAGAGATATAAATTTTAAAAAATCGTCAAAAGTATCAAGCACCCCCTTTGGTTTTTTTTCTTAAGAATTAAAATTTCATCCCCCAGATTTCCGGTTTAACACCCTACGGGATGAAAAAATCCGTAGATTAAAACGCTGCGATCAGATTTTAATTATCTCTTTAGTTTACGAGATATCGATTGAATAAAAGGGGAAAAGAAAATGTCACTTTTAGCACTTTTTAGTCGCGGACCTTTTCTGTGGAAATAAATTATTTTTTTTTTTATCATAGAGAATTTCCAAATTTTTAATAATCAACTATTTTTTGGGTAGCTACGTTTTTATTTTAAGAGATATGAATTATCAAAATGGTCGAAAAAGTACGCACCCCCTTTTGTTTTTTTTCTTAAAAATTAAAATTTCATCTCTCAGTTTTCCCCGGTTTAACTACCCCATCTGATGCAGTCCGAGTTTAAAACGCGGATCAGATTTAATTTATTTTTTTATTTTACGTGATATTCGCGATTGAAAAAAATTTGGGCGAAATTTATATATATATTATTAAATATTAAATATTATAGTAGATTAGTAGGGTTTAAATTTTTCAACAGCGAAGGAAAAAAAAAATTTCCCCAAAATTTCAATGAAGGTTCCCGCAATATAATTGTTTTTAGTGACCATAAATTAATCTAACTCATAAACATCCGATAAGCGTTATCACCCGAGCACTGACTTGACTCATAATCGTTTCTGTTTGTTCCAGGAATGAGATATCGATTCCCCCAAAACCTGAGCACCATGCTGCCGGAATGAGTTTGGGCACAGGTGGCGTCGGATTAGCGAAGGCGCAGACGATCGAGTGTCAAAAGCGCGCTACTGTCAGTACTGACATTATTGCCGTTTTTCCCAGATATATAATTCCCGAAAAATTTCGTTCCCCATTGTTTTTCGGGGGGGGCCCGGGGATGCTTTGAGGAGTTTGGGACGACAGCGCACACGCCTGTTTGACTAAACGCGTCAGGTGTAAACAAGGGCCCCAAAGCAGTGTGTGTGTGCGGCGCAGTGCCGAGCGGAACAGCGCCCAAATGGGGGTACTCACGCGGAGGCGCTCATTCCCTACGCGGGGGGGTCATCCGACGGCATGTTCACATAGCGTTTCTCCTCCTCGGAGAACCAGAGGGCCCCCTCGCCGCCCCTGAACAGGCACCGCCGAATCTGCCACCGCAAAGAACAAACCGCCATCAAAGCGCATGATAAAAGGGGGGCCCCGAGGGCCCCAGAAACCGCCAAGAACAAAGGAGGAGTCCGATGTGATCTGCCGCCGGGAGGTGGGACCCAAAGGGGGCGAGATGGGGAAGCCGGATCCGCCCAAGAAATTCCCGGGGGAGACTTTGTGTGTGCATTTCAGCAGCGAAATTGTGGTCTTACGGGGGCGCGAGCGTCAATTTAGTTCGCGTCAAGAATTTTGTTTTTGTGCGAGCGGGGGTTTTTATAACCGCCGGCGCAAAAAATACATGGAGTTCGGTTTTGTGCAAGTCCCTGGTTCTTTTGGGGGCCGGGACCGCATCCCAGAAAGCCGCCGGGGGCGAGACTACTATCAGCCCTAATCCGGGTGGGGAAACAATTTCCCTTGCTGCAGTTTCATAGTCATATACCGAGTTTCGCAAACATTTAAAGTTTTATGCAAAACCTTTGAACCCCATATTCTATCAGCGATATCCCCGAAATTATATTCGATTTATCTACTGATAAAAAACACTTAATTTCCGGGAAGTGAAGGGACCAAAAATTTTTATTTTATTTTTTTAAAAATAAATTAAATAGGTGTTTCTAGGGGGCCCTTTAGTTCAAAAGACAAAATTTAAGCTTGACTTATTATTTTGAACTAGAAAGGGCCACGCGAGGGCGCGCACATCGCCCCACTCGGGGATGGGGGATGAAAGAAAAATTTTAAATTTGATTTTGATTAAGTCCCATGCCGGGCAAAAGTTTTGCAGTAAAGTTTTCGGGGATTTTGAATGGTTGCAGAGGGGTGTAAAAATTGGTTAACGGCTTGAAAAACGCTTTCAACAGGCCAGTGAAATCAGCGGCACCGAGTCTACCGGATCCCCCCGATGAATGGTGAGTACAATTTTTCTACATACCCCGTTTGTGTTACCCGGCGTGTTGAGTGTTTTCCCCCTTTTTATCCGCGTGTTTTCGAAACCCGTGGTCTTGTAACTGGTACGAACACGCTTTCTGGCAACCGCAGCAGCGTTCGGAAACTTTTTACTTTGAGCCTTTTGATCGGGGGGGCGCGAAACCGGCAAAAAACGTAAATTGTGGTCGAATTTTTTTTATCCCCGTGCCAAAGCAATTTAGGCCCCGCAAACCGATAAGCCAGGAAAACCCGGTTACCTTTTGATTTTTGGCTTCCAGCATTAAGCCCATGCTTCGGGTCTTATGGTCATCTAGCAACGTCCCAATTTGCGCGAGTTTCGTCTGAAAAGGTATCATTTGGGAGTGGAAGTATTTTCCCACGAAAGTTCAACCGGAACCTTTCGGTCTATTAGATAACCACCATTCAATGGGCGCTTAAAAGGGCGCTTTTGGGGGGGGGCCCTTTGAGCCCCCGGGAGGGGGTTTATCCACGGCGCACGCTGATTTTTTGACGCCCCCTCAACCGGGGCCGAAACTTTTGCAAGTTTATCAACAACTACTAGCGGTGGTACCTAATATTTTTTCTATTTTTTTTATTTTAAAAATTGCGGAATTTTAAATTATTCGTAACCCTTTCGCGCCCGAGGGTATTTTTGCATTCAAAATTTTTTTTGGAATGGGGCTTTAATCGAATTTTTTGACGAGTTTGGGGAATGTTTGTTCATTGCGCGCGGGGCGCCTCAACCCTAATGAATGGGGTTGGGCCAAGCAGACACCCCCTGGAAATTTTCTTTTTTATAACCCGCCAACTAGAAATAGAGGCTTTTTTTTTTAATGTTGGATTTAGCGTGCATTTTTGTTAATCAAAACCTCGACGAATTCACTCGGTTGAGATCGAAGGGGGGGTTTCCGTCTGCGGTAGCAGGGTATCATCTCTTTTGTGGTCGCAAACTCGTGTTGGTTACGCCCGCTTAATTAAAAAACCCTTTCATCGAGAGCGAGGACTACACATTGCTCCCGGACCCATTCATTTTGCTTTCCGGCTCGTATTTTATTTTTTCCGCCCCAAATTTTTCCCATGCGCAATTGGGTATGGAATTGCGTCTTTATTCTCCGCGCCCGTGTTTGATTTATTTCGCGTTTTGGAAAATTTTTCCCAACCAGCGTGTTTTTTGATTCCGGGACCGATGTTTCGGCCTAATCTGCGGGGGCCCCTTTTGGTACATTTCGGGGTAAAAAAAACGACGGCAAGGACGAGAAGCACCAGAGGGAGGCGGAGGACGTAAACAGTCGCGACAGCACGTCCCAAATCATCAGGGGCAAGCTGCATTGTGCATTGTTTCGTCCGCGACAGCGCTAGAAGAAAAACACCCAACACGCCGCGAAAAAAAACGGTGCGAACGCGTTGAGAGGGGGGTTTTTCACTTGCTATTTTTTCCCCTCGGCTAAATACCGGATGACCGTGGGAGAAAAAACCAAACCACATTTCATATAATTTTAAAGCGGCTGACACAATATCCTTTTCTTTTTTTTAAACATGCCGTATGCTTTATAGACGACAGCAACCTTCTGGCTTTATAGGGTTTTGGTCCTTGCTACACCAGTGGGGGGGAAAAAGGCATATTTGTCCCCGCGCGCGCAAAACACGAGCGTAATAAGTTACCGTGGGGTTTGTACCCGGGGGCACCCCCTTGACCCCACCCGCCCCAGCTCATTTTTCATTTTGTACCCGCGCACATTGTCGTAGCGCGGAAAAAGATCGCAAAAAACTACGCGCATTGTGTTTAATTTAAATTTTGCCTAGCCGGATGGGAAAAACACGCTTCTTTCCATTTGGGGTGTTATAAACCGCCCCATCAAAAAGGAACACTTTTTCCGTTAATTCGCGATTCGCGGGGGAAAACCGAGGAACGCATCATTTCCTTTCCATCCTGTTTCGCCCCCGCCGCCCCGACGCCCCAAAATCCAACCCTTTAAAAAACACGGGCCCCCCTTTCCGGAAACAAACAGCAAAAAACCGGGAAAAAAAAAAAATAACCAAGACATCGGTTTTTGCTTTCCGCGCTTCCCTCGCCCCAAAACACCGAAAGTCGAGAAACAAAACGAGGCAAAAAACGGCGAACGCGCAAATTTTTTTAAATTTTGGAAACTTTGAGAGAAGCATTATGGCCCCGGCCCCGCCTGGCGGACAGTATTATTTTTCCCCCCCACCAGAGGATTTTTTTGCGGGTTTGAACAGATTCGCGCGTTTTCCTCTTTTCCCGTTTGCTTCCCAAAAAAAAGAACCGCACCGTGGGGGGGAAAAAGGGGGGGTGGGGGTTTGGAGTGGTAGGGGGGCCCCGGGTGAGGATTGCCCCATTGCGTGCATAATTTAAAATTTGAGGGGGCCTAATTCAATTAAATTGGGGAGGCCCGCATTAAACGGTTTTCTTTGCCGATGATACCCCAGCCGGAAAAGGTAAGGTTGCGAAAGATTGGTTTCAGTAAATTTTTACAAATTTATTAATCCCCTTTTAAAAGGCTTTTTGGCGCAGTCGGCAGGGGGGTGGATTTGACCCGGCGGCAAAATTTTATCGACTGGCCGTGTGCTTCACGGGTCGAAAAAATGCGCGTTGTTGTTTCGGTGGGTACCCGAGGCGCTTTCTTCTTCCGCGCCCCGCGCCCCCAATTTTCCCCCGCCATCCGCGTCACCGTTATTTGACGACGGGGGGCGCCAAATCCGCCCGCGCGCCCCCCTTTTTGGTTTTAAAATTTCGAGCACAATCAAACCCAAAAAGATCGTTTAAAATTTTCTTTCAAATTGAACATTTACGAGAATTGTTAGTCGCGCACTTATATTCCCCCGCGTCCCGGGGCCCCCCGCGGATTAGGGTCGGTTTTCTCGAAAAAATTTACGGCCGGAATTGTCGTGTTGCAGGTCGATTTTTCGATTAGGCACGAACGTCGTCGAGGGTCTCGATTTCGCGTGCGCCAAAAAATGGGGGGTTGGGGGATAATGGGGTAATTTAAACCCGGGGCGCGCACGCCAGATCCACAAAACAAAAACCCAATTCGACGAGAGGCACCGCACCCAAGGGAGATTGTAATGAGCCATCGATAAATTTGTGGGGGCCGCAGTCACAGTGGGCCCAAAACCACCCTATTTTTCCGCCCCTGCCTCCGAAAGCAATTTCATTTTCAATTCACGACAAAGTCCCAAACCCAACAAAATTGAGAACGGAGCAGGGGAGCGAATAAAAAAATGCTACGCGAAAGATTGGGTTTTAAAGGGAAAACCCATGAACAAATTTGGCATTCTTTAGCCCAAACGTATACAAATTTCCATCGCACGTCAAGCCGAGGGGGTTGTGGAGGAGTGATTGAGCTGGGCCGGGAAAAATCGACTTTTTCGAAACCGGAATTCAAACCTTTTCCGTGCTTTTCCCGATTTTCGATTGAATGATTGACAACGTTTGGAAAATTAGAGCGGGTAAAAGCAACCTGAAGGGGCCCCGCGTTGATTTAACACTCCTCCGCCACCGGGAAACCCTTCGGCTAATTTCGATACTTTTTATCAGGAATTGATTGCGCCGATAATCGAAGTAAATGTCGACAGGAAGCCATCTTTGGGGAAGAAAGAAGACAGAGTCAATTCAATTATTTTGGGTAGTCATGCTGAAATATTTGTGATTCAGTGTTCGTTTTGCCTCAACCCCCGAAAATCAGCATCCGATTTTTGGTAAGTGTGACATGAAACGGTTTTTTCTTGAGAACTGTTCAAACCCCTTCGGCGGTGAGGGGGTTTTGTTGTCATACCAGTTGAAATGTTCAAATTTTGAGGCGAGTAGCTTTCAACCCCCCCTGCCCTTTTTGCGCCTGGATGTGCCGGGAAAAGCGTGCGTTGTAAAACGACGAGCACCGCCAAAGGGCCGGGGGGAACACCGCCGCCGCCGCCCCACCGCCCCCCACACACAATGGAGGCTGCGCGCTCTTCGAGTTGGCAATCGCCTCGGTACGGCCCGCGCCGACGCGGCCGCGTTGATTCCGTGCAGATTTTAGTAAAAAAATTACGGGGGTAAAAGGGAAAGTTGCGATTCAAAAGCGGCGGGGCCGCACGCGTAGCCCGGGATTTTGCGAAAGGAAATTATGTAATTCGATGTGCGCTCGTCGCGAAATTTAAGCGCGCCGCGCCGAACAGAATTACCGAACATTAAAAAAAAAAATAAAAAGTAGCGACTGAGATGAAATAGCACGTGAACCGCCCGACGACACTTTGATTTTGACGGCCCATGGACGCATTAGCACGTTCAATCAACGTCAAAAATGCGACGCCGGCGGCGGCGGATAAGCAAAGAGCGAATCAGCGCGCCCCGGGCAAATACGCGCGCCCGGTGATGTTTTTTATGACGGTGTATCGCAGATAGACCGGGAAAAACCTTGATGATTGACGCCTCGCCGACGACGATGAAAAAGGAAAAAAAGCGACGCGCGCGATCGAAGATCGAGCGGTTCGTTAAAAAAAACGTGTCGCCGGGCGAATGCAGCAAAAAAAGCACCATTGGGGGGCGACACCAGTGACACCACTACGTCGCCATCTTAAAACTATTTTCGGGGGGGTTTTTTTTCTCTTAAAAATCACACGCAAAACTCAATGCGAGTGAAAAATTCACACAATACAGCGGGGTTTAGGTATGATTAAAAAATTTTGCACCGGGGTAAAAAGTACGACTTGATAGCGTTCGAGAATTTATACGCTTTTGCATGAGCTCACTTTAATTTAAACAACGCTGGCAATTGCCCTTTCCCCCTTTAATATTGTTCAGGGCGCAAGCTCAAAATTGAGCCATCAAAACCCCACATTGGCTTCACCAAAACCCGCAATTTCACCAGGTTTTTGATACCTTCGGCCCAAACCCAAAACCTTTTCCGACTACCCGCCCTCCAAAGCTAATTTCGAAACCATTTTTCCCAAAACGCATTTTTTTCCTCGAGTGTAAAAATTTTTATCAACCGGGAAGTGGGTTTGGGGGAGGGGGATACGCCGAGTGGAAAACCGCGCCGTCTTTCCCGAAAGGTCCCAACCAAAAACCCCATACCTCAAATTTCCGGCAGCGCAAGATCGCACGCTTGGGGGGCCCGGGAAGGGGGAAGGAGGCAGGGGGTTGTTAGCGGCGGGGACAAGGGTGCGGCGTGGCGGGAAAAAGGGGTTCGGGCGATGATTAGGATCCCCCGGGGAGCGGTGGGCGACCGCCCCCCCTTTGGGATGAGTGTTTTTAAGGGTTTCGGCCATGCGTCCCCGATTTTAAACGCGCCTTCGATTTTTCCTCATTATACATGCTAATTTAGCCAGCACGGCGCCTTGAAATTGCGCTGGGAAATTTTCTGGCGATTGTTTAAAAGTGATGCGATTCAACAACGGGGGGTAAATTTTCCCCCGGAGGGGTTACGCCGGAAAACGGGAAATAGTCGTTTTTAACTTTTGGTAATTCAGCGCGATTTGAATTCAGATTTGGCTTAATGCAGATGAAATTTGTCCGAAATCGTCTCTAATCCGCTTCGGAAAACATCAAACGTTTAAAGTTGGCCCGAATTTAAAAGATTGCCCCCCTTTGGGCGGCGGCACTCGCCGCACGCGAAAAAAAAAAAACTTTGGAAAAAAACGGCGGCGGTTTTTTTCTTTAACCGGGCTTTCTTTTTTTGAATGTCGGTTTGGCAAAGAGCCCCCTCTTTATGTTTATTTCAGATTTTGCGACCCCGAATTCCGCGGCCACCCCCAAACCACGAGCGGCGCGTCTTAGGTAATATGCACAATTTTTTTACGTTTTTCCATTTAAAATTTCCCGTGCACCAGCGGCCGGCGCGCCGGATTGACACACGGCGAAAAACGACCCGGGCGACGGCTTTCACCTCCCCCTCCCCCCAGGCGGTCGGTGGGCATAACAATAAAACCGTTGACGTTTTGGTACATCCCCCCGTCCGTATTTTGTTTTCGCGGGTTTTCCTTTTTAAACCCGGCGCGCGAGTCGCGGTTTTATGCGCCCTCGACGCACTGCACAGGCGGGGCCGCGACGAGTTCTTGGGGCTTAACGATAACCGTAACCGCGTACCCGCCGCCGCCCCCAGCGTTGGGGTTGGGCGGGGCGGCCCTCGCGTATACGGCCCGGGCAGTTCGCGAAAAAAATTTACGTCTTTATTGCCCTTTTGCGCTGTTGATTTTTAAAAACCCCCGCGCTTGCAAAAAAAGGGTCCCGGCTGGCGGGGCGGCGGCGGCGTATTTTTGCCGGGAAATTTGGCGATGATCAACCGCGGCGCCAACCCGGCCGGCAAAGTTTATAAGGATGCGATGAGCGGGAAAACTACGGAATGGCAAAAAAAAACCGGGGGGAAAAAAAGGAACGCCTTGCGTGAAATTTAGCAACTCGCCTTCACAAACAGTTTGTCCACAACAACACACCAATTTAAGGGACATAATCATAAAATCGAAAAAACAAACAGAAAATCCAAAGGGACACCCCAAAAACAAGATGATATGAAATCGGTAACAACCACACGTTGTTAAACTTTTTGTGCTTATGTCGGCAAGTTTGAGGGTTTGGGATGTCAATACCGTGCTTATACCGAAACCTGCGGGGGCGCAAACTTTCAAGTTGTTCACGTGTCGCGTTCATCGCTCACGTCGAACACCCGCAACTCGTCAGATTATATTCCGAGCGCCGCAACAACACGCCCGAAGGAAATTTAAACACACAGCTGTGGGGTTACACCCCCGACGTCGTCTTATATGTGTGGCGAATTTTTCGTCAGTCATCCCGACCCAGCAGATTGCGAGTCCCCAATCGCGCCGGCACACGGGGAGGGAAGAAAAAGCGCGGGCGAAGCCGCCCCCAAGGAAACGCATAAGATCAATAAGGGTTTTGTCGCACCCAGGACGTCCCCCAGTCTGACCAACAATTTTTCATCCGTTGTGAGTTGAGCGCGGCCCAACAGCAACGCAATTGTTTGAAATTTTGAATTTAGATTTTCCCCGGGGTTTAACTTTTTTTTATAAGAAAGACAAAGATGGGGTAAAACGGCGTTTCTTCATCATCGCCAAAGCCGTCAGCCGCCGACGCCGGACACAGGATTTTTCATATTCTCGCTGGCGCGCCCCTTTTCGGATGTGAAAATAAAGGGGCCAATATGCGAAATGCGCGCGTGTAAACATTAAAGCGACTTTTCGCTGCGGGCGGGGGGAATTTTATTTCGCGCACGAACTTCGCCGATATTAGTGACCATAACCAAATAAATTTAAAGTGGAAAATTTAAATACGAGTTGGGGCGCGCGAAAAAAGCCGGAAACGAGACGCTTTTAAAAGCTAAAAAGTTAAAAAATGAAAGATCGTGAAGGCGTTTAGCACGCGAACGCCTCCTTCTTCGGCCGGGCGGCACGGGGATTTTTTGCCCGTTTGACGAACGTTTAATTTTATTTATACGAAACGTTACGGGGGCGCCGTTCGCGGGATCTTTCCCCTCCCACCATTTCGCCATCTGGTTCGCCGCGCGCGCGGGGAATTTAATATAAAAAACCCGCATTGCAATCTGCTGGGGGCGCGCCCGATTTGCATAATTCGGCCATCAATGCCGAAAAACCCCACGGCCCGAATACCAAAAAAAATGAAAGACAACCGCTGCGCGAATTGGAGGGGGGAAGATTTATGCGAGCGTCTTCCATCATCTTGCCCCGGAAGCCCATGTAATAGTTCTGCAACGCTGCTTGTCGAATAAAACCCCATTTATTATTTCGCGACGGCGCTCAGAAAAACAATTGGTATTTCATTTTAGGGACTAATTTTAAAAATTTTTAAACAGACTCTCAGCAGGAATTTTCGATGTTGCCGCACGAACAAAAAGCATTTGCTTTCAGTGCTTTCATCTCTTAGTCCGCCCTTAATGCCGGATTTGTCAAACTTTGTTCGAAATAGGCAACAGCAACGGGGCTGGGGGCGTTTGCCTCCCCGCTTCGTGCCTATTCGGGTGTTTTTCTTCCGGGTTTCGGCCCCTTTTTCGTTTTTTAAAGGGCGGCGGCGCGCACGTACGTCGCACCCCTTTTTGTTCCCTGCCGCCGCCCCGCCCGTGTGTGCACCCCCGGGAATAACCGCTGCGTTCCAAATTGCGAATTTCGCGTGCCCGAGATGTTCCTGCTTTTTTGCGCAAACGCTAAGTCGCCGCCGCCGCCGCTGTTTTGGACGCGATTGGGTATTGAGCATTTCCCCCTGCAAAGCATATTTAAGAATCGTTTTAACGTATCAATTGCGAGGCGGCCGCGACGAAAAGCCCCGCGAAGGCAATGTCATAATCCAATTAGGTAAAATGAGCGGACTTAGTGTTGCTTAGAATCGTTTTGTTTTGGCCCGCGACGCAGTCAACTTGCATTTAAAAATTTTTCGGTGTCTTTGGGATAATCGACATTTTGTTTGTTCAGGTGTCGCAGCGAAGTCAGTTACCTGAGCCACTTGCCACGCACCCCCATCATCTGTTTCACAACGGGGAGGTCAAGCTGAGGACCGTGTTTTCTGGGACCGATCACCAGCACACCCTCATCGAGGAGGTGCCCCGTCGACGATTTTCGACATGAACCATCTGAAGGACCAGTTAGTGCAGTTTTTCGCCAATAAACCCCAAGGGAAAATCGTCGGGCCCAAAAAAAGAGAGGGTTTGATTCGAGCTAGATTTTTTGGGGCCCGTCATGCCCCCGGAGATGTGCTACCTACCTGTTTCCCCATTGGAGTGTACTGTGGGATGGTTAGAACCACTTTGGACCAATTTGCGCAACCCCAAAACCCGTTCTGCCCAGTGATTGATGTCACGATGATACCACCTTGGAGTACCATTAGGACTTGGCGGTGAACGCGGGGTTCGACGGGAATCTGGTTCAATTGGCACGCGGCCCGCGCATGAAAAGGCTCCCAAAGAACGCGCGAGCCAGGGGGAGTCCCACAATGGCGGGCGGGCCTTCAGTATTATGGGAGGAATGTTTCAATTACGCTTAAAGGGGGCCGCGCAGGGCGTTTAAAAAAAACCAAAGCCATAATTAGACGAGAGATAAGCCCGGGAAGCGGGCGGAAGAACCGGGGGGTACATGGTGCGTTTTATTCGAGCCGGGGGGCAGCGTTAGCAGGGGGGGGTTTGTTTGGGGCTGGCGCCGGCGACAATTTATTTTTCCATTTAATTGCGCCGCGGGGCCCGGGGCGTGGTCCCGCCGCTTTTGGCTTAAAAAAGGGATACCAATGGGGTAACGCGACGTATCCCTTCCCCCGGCGCCTATTCCCTGATGCCAATTGTTTAACGTGCGCGCGCCCGGCACCTTGCAATTTTTCGGCGGGCTTAAATATAGGAACAACCGGGGATGGGGGAATTTAAATTGAAAACCCAAATTTGAGGTAACTACATTTGATTAGGCGCGTTTTTTTCCCGTTTTGACTTGGGACGGGTTTCGCACAGTTTCGGAAAGTCTGCAAAGATTTCGGGGGCCCCCCCGCAGCGAGGCGGTCGGGCGCGGGGGGACTCATTACACTTGTCGAAACGCGGGCTTAATTACCTCGCAAGTACCGCTCTTCATCTCCAACATCTCTGTAAGACATACCAAAAACGTTTACATACAGCGTGTTTAAAAACAAAATTTTTTTTATTTTTAAATTTTTTTTTCCCAAAAGCAGCATCACCTTTAAAATTTTAATTAATGTAGATTTTTTGATTTTTTTATTTTAATTCTTTATCTCCCCCGTAGAGGAGACAATGTTTTTAAAAATTTGAAATTCGGTTCGTCCTGTATCGAACTGTCACCATGAGCAAGTGTCAACCGAGGCGACGGGGCGCGAACGATTTAGCACTCGCACACCTTGCCGCATTATTCGCGCGTTCGAAATGTTATAACTTTTTTGGGGAGTTTCCGCATCTAGTGATATCGGCAACGAGCGCTGCAAACGTAATTTGGGGCGCCTGCCGGTTTCCCTTCTGTGCGCGCAATTATTTACCAAAATTTTCCACCACCCCACCCAAATTGTGATCGTGTATTTTGGGGGCCGCATAAACACACGCACTTTCCAGCCCGCGATTTCCGGAAAATTTGCCTTTTAATAAAATTCAAATGCGCCTAAATAACCCGATTGGGGGCGTAAAACGAACGACATCGCGTTTGAGCGTACCCGACAGGCGGAGATTAATTAGAAATATGTATAATACATGTTTTAAAAAAGGGAAAAAACCGGGGGTGGGTATACAATTTCGTTTGTTAATCAACGCTAAGTGGGGCATGTGATGTGTGTGGAACTTGCGTTGGTTGCAGATTTTGGGGCCGTTTGGGGCTTCGGGGCTAATTATGACGAAATTAAATTTTCTTTTTGTACGCCATCGCCGCATTGCGCGATTTTTTGGGGGACTTGGCCGGGAAAACCTTCCCGGCGCTAATTCCGCCGAGCGGAGCCCTTTTTTTTATTCCTTCCATTGGCATTTTTCCCTTAAGGTCGGGCGACCCGGGGCGGAAGCCGCCAAGGAAGCAAACTTTTCCCCCGAAAATTATGGTCACGTGCTTCCGGTGGGGGGTTTTTCCCGCCTTTTTCCCCAATTTGCTCGCAGGTGGTACCATTTTTTCGGCGTACACGAAATAGATGGAATATATGGCATACAGTGCTTTCCCCACAATGGAAATTTTTGGCACTTTTTTCCGCCGATGGGAATCCTTCGAAACCCGGGAAAAACGCGTCGCGCGAATGGATGAAAGCGAAAGTTTCGAAGCCGCACGAGGGCGGAACGACTTTTTTTTTAACCTTCTTTCGGTCCCCCCGCCGTCGCGCGCGCGCGAAAATTTTTCTGTTTTTTCCTAAAAGCTTTTTTTTATCTTGGATTTTCGTTTGTTTAATTCCGGCGTCCTTTGCCCTGGGACTTCGGAAAGTGGGGGTCCCGAACCCTCTTAAAATATCGCATAGTTTGAGGGCGTTTCGATTTCGCGCTCCGGGGGGACTACAAAAGGGGTATTTGATTCCAAAAGGCAGGGCCGATATATTTAATTAATACGCACATTTAGTGCGGACGCGGTGAAACGTCCTCCGAAACAACGTCGACCCGCGTCCCGCAAATCGACTCAAAATTTTTATTACGCAAGCCCCCCAGGGGGGCCCAAAGTTGGGGTTAATTTTTAAATATGTGTATCCGCCGTCTGTTTGGAAAAAATATGAAATTTTGATTGGAAAAACCGAAATTTTAAAGTTAATAACTAGGGCGGGGACAGCCGACAAGGACAAGGGGATTTTGGGATAAAGGAACTTTCCCTTTTGTTCTGACAGAAAATTGATTCTGTAGATGGTCACTTGTCTTTGAGGCAATCTGGTATGTTTGTTTTTTTTTTTTGTAGCTCAAAGAAATTTTTTTGATATTTATGAGTGTTTCATTGCATTTTAGAAATTTTTCCCGAACGTTTGGGGACCATGACGCGGTTTCGAATTTGGGGGGTGAGAACTTGAGTTGTCGTTCAAGACGTGGATGGGCGGTACCCTGGAGATAGTACCGTTTCCCCGGGACATCTTCCGCAAACGCTCGCCGTACGGGCGCACGGAGTCAATGTTTTACGTCGAAATTCGGTACGCCGAGTAAGGTCGGATACACGCCAAATACATCCGCCATCGGAACGAAAAGGGGCGACTTGGTGACGTCAGCGAGCGCGCGAGGGGAGAACGTTTGGGGTGCAAGAGCTTGGGTATCTGACAACATCTACCCGGAGCTGTTCACCCCGGGGCGACGCAGGCCAAGGGCGAGGTGTTTTCATTTTCCGATCATCCTGATTCCCTTTCGGGGCGCCAAACTTCCCCCGCGCCTCGAATGCGGGCTGTGCGAAATTACGCCCGGGGTCAATCAAGGGTTTGGTGTCCCTTTTTGATTCCGACGTCGGAAATATATCCGTCGACGCGAGGTGATGAGCGCGATTTTTCAAACGAGCTGAACGCCGCCATTACGTGACGCGGGACGTTGCTCCGTGACGTCCATTGCGAACGCGCGCACATTCGAAATTGTCGTCGAGGCGGGGTCGAATCCTTTATGCTCGACGACGCGCGGGGGGTACGCAAACGAAGAGCCAAAATTTTGATTTCACAGGGGCGCCCTTTCCGCAATCGAATCCAAACCCCGGACGCGCACCGGTTTTTTTCGGGCACCCCACGTGAACTTTTAGCACTTCATCAATTTTTTTTAATTAAGTCATTTCGCGCGGGTTCCGCAAAAGTGAATTTTTAATCTGTTTGGGCGGACCGGGGCCGCGCAGACGGGCGGGCCCCGCCCCCACGATCCGGGGCCAGCATTGAATGAGTAATTTGTTTTTTTTATTTGGCGAGATTCGGGTCCCATTTGGTTTCCGGCCGCCCCGGGACGAGGGGTTCGCCAGCGACGTGCCATTTAAATGTGCTCATAGTTCTGATGCGGAACCTCGGCTATGGGGGAAAGACGTGCCTGACTCGCCAGCGCGGGGGCCCCACCACCCGGGCCGGTCTGTCCCTTTACAGACAAGGCGGCAATCAGGTAATTCGCATTGCGCGACCGCGTTTTGGGTTTTTTTGTGGCTTTTACAGGTGTCGACGTTAGACGGGGAAATTTATTGTTTCCCGGGTCCCCGGGGGGATTTGAAGCCCCGCGGTTTTGGCCCCCCCACCAACGGGGCGGTAACGGGGTAGAAAACACGAAGGGTAAGGGAAAGATTTGACGAGCTGTATTTTTCATTGGTATCATCTATTGGTTGTGGCGATGTTGGGAATGCAAATTCAAATTAATTTTTTTCCTCAGACGGAAAAACTTTCAGGTGTTCAGGTGTCAAATTGGGACCCCCACGAATCTCCACATGCAAAAACCGCAGAAAGACGAAGTTTTGCGGGGAAAATTTCCCCGCCGCTCTTTTTTTTGTTTCGCGGTCACCCTCGCGTTTTTTCCGGGCCCCATGCCCCAGTAACTGCCGCCTCCGAGTGCCGGCGTCAGAGTTTAGCCGCACGCACCCCCCACAAAAAAGGGGGCCGGGGTGGTTTGCGAGCGCACGGTTTTACCAAACAACCGCCGTGTAACGCACCGCGCCCGCAAAGCGAAAGGAAACGGCAGCACCGGGGCGGATCATCCCGAACGAACCGAGACGTATTGCCCTTTTTCCCGTGGGCGACAACGATGTTTTTTTTGCGCGGGGCCTACCGGCCCCCGCCTTTAAGGACATTCAAAACCCCCCCAAGATAATAATCAATCATGGATTCCACGCGATTTCGGTTTTTTGACGCATGAATTCCCCTTGTTTTTGCGGGCGTTGAAAGGTGGGTACGCTTCGGCATCTCAGCCCCACGTCTGGCTGCCGGGAAATGCACGAATTTCACTTGTTGCACACCGTGCGCAACCGGGGGGAAAAACGACCCCCTTGGTCACGTATTGCTAAAAGAAAAGCGTTCGTGCCCACCGTCGAAAGTTTTTCGCGCGGCTCTCTTTTTTCCCGGGGATGAGGAGGTAGAAAGTTTTAGAATGAATTTCCGACGATGGGGGAAATGGCGAAAACTTCGGTGCCTTAACCAAATAATTCACTGATTCCGGGCGTGTAAACTCGTCCCGGGCATCGGAAAAATTAATATCCCTCCAACTTCGCTTGGATTTAAACCCGTAAGCCCTGGGACTTGGTGCGTTGTGCGAAATTTAACTTTCGCGTTTGTATTGAATCGCCCCCATCGGAAACCCACCCCGAGCTACGAACTAACGAAAAAAA
>NW_027046261.1:27500-28887 GCF_025399875.1 Dalotia coriaria | reverse complement strand
AAACGCGATTCCCTAAAGTTAAAACAGCTTTGATTAAAGCTAAAAAACGATTGCGTTTTATGTGTTTACGCGTAAAACGCTATTAAAGCTCAAAACGTGCGTTTTGCTAAATAAGCATTTCAAGCATTTTAGATCGTTGAAATCGTTCAAATAGACGCAATATTAATAAAACGAATAAAAATTTCGTCGTTTTATGCTGTTTTACGCGTTAAACGCGATTAAAGCTCAAACGTGCTGTTTTGCTAAAATAAGCATTTCAAGCATTTTAGATCGTTGAAATCGTTCAAATAAAGCAATATTAATAAAACGAATAATAAAAATTCGTCGTTTTATGCTGTTTTACGCGTTAAAACGCAGATTAAAGCTCAAACGTGCTGTTTTGCTAAAATAAGCATTTTCAAGCATTTTAGATCGTTGAAATCGTTCAAATAAAAGCAATATTAATAAAAACGAATAATAAAATTCGTCGTTTTATGCTGTTTTACGCGTTAAAACGCGATTAAAAGCTCAAAACGTGCTGTTTTGCTAAAATAAGCATTTTCAAGCATTTTAGATCGTTGAATCGTTCAAATAGACGCAATTAAAATAAAAAGGGAATAATAAAAAATTTCGTCGTTTTATGCTGTTTTACGCGTTAAAAACGCAGAATAAAGCTCAAAACGTGCTGTTTTGCTAAAATAAGCATTTTCAAGCATTTTAGATCGTTGATATGGTTCAAATATACGCAATATTAATAAAAACGAATAATAAAATTTCGTAGTTTTATGCTGTTTTACGCGTTAAAACGCTGATTAAAAGCTCAAAACGTGCTTTTTTTGCTAAAATAAGCATTTTCAAGCATTTTAGATCGTTGAAATCGTTCAAATAGAAGCAATATTAATAAAACGAATAATAAAAATTCGTCGTTTTATGCTGTTTTACGCGTTAAACGCAGATTAAAGCTCAAAACGTGCTGTTTTGCTAAAATAATCATTTTCAAGCATTTTAGATCGTTGAAATCGTTTAAATAGAAGCAATATATTAATAAAAACGAATAATAAAATTGCGTCATTTTATGCTGTTTTACGCGTTAAAACGCAGATTAAAAGCTCAAAACGTGCTGTTTTGCTAAAATAAGCATTTTCAAGCATTTTAGATCGTTGAAATCGTTCAAATAGACGCATATTAATAAAATACGAATAATAAAAATTTGGGTCGTTTTATGCTGTTTTACGCGTTAAAACGTAGATTAAAGCTCAAAACGTGCTGTTTTGCTAAAATAAGCATTTTCAAGCATTTTAGATCGTTGAAATCGTTCAAATAGAAGCAATATTAATAAAAACGAATAATAAAAATTCGTCGTTTTATGCTGTTTTACGCGTTAAAACGCAGATTAAAGCTCAAAACG
>NW_027046261.1:0-22500 GCF_025399875.1 Dalotia coriaria | reverse complement strand
CAATATAATAAAAACGAATAATAAAAATTCGTCATTTTTATGCTGTTTTACGCGTTAAAACGCAGATTAAAAGCTCAAACGTGCTGTTTTGCTAAAATAAGCATTTTCAAGCATTTTAGATCGTTGAAATCGTTCAAATAGACGCAATATTAATAAAATACGAATAATAAAAATAATAAAACGTGCTGTTTTGCTAAAATAAAGCATTTTCAAGCATTTTAGATCGTTGAAATCGTTCAAATAGAACAATATTAATAAAAAACGAGTAATAAAAATTCGTCGTTTTTATGCTGTTTTACGCGTTAAAACGCAGATTAAAGCTCAAAACGTGCTGTTTTGCTAAAATAAGCATTTTCAAGCATTTTAGATCGTTGAAATCGTTCAAATAGACGCAATATTAATAAAAACGAATAATAAAAATTCGTCGTTTTATACTGTTTTACGCGTTAAAACGCAGATTAAAGTTCAAAACGTGCTGTTTTGCTAAAATAAGCATTTTCAAGCATTTTAAATCGTTAAATGAAAAATAAAAAAAAAAAAAAAAAAAATTTTTTTTGGTTTTTTTTTTTTTTTAAAAAAAAAAAAATAAACCCCCTTTTTTTTTAAAAAAAAAATTTTTTAAAAATTTTTGGGGGGGAAAAAAAAAAAAAAAAAAAAAAAAAAATTTTTTTTCCTTTTTATTTTTTTAAACGCAAAAAAAAAACCTTTTTTTTTTTTAAAAAGCATTTTTTTTAAACCCCAAAAAAAATTTTAAAAAAAAAAAAAAAATTTTTTTTTTTTTTTTTGGTTAAAACCCAAAAAAAAAAGGGGTTTTTAAAAAAAAATTTTAATTTTTAAAAAAAAAACCAAAAAAAAAAAAAAAAAAAAAAAAAAATTTTTTTTTTTGGGGTTAAAAAAAAAAAAAAAAAATTTTTTTTTTAAAAAAGGTTTAAAAAAAAGGGGGGTTTAAAAAAAATAAAAAAAGGGTTTTTTTTTTGGGGTTTTTTTTAAAAAAAAAGGGGTTTTTTTTTAAAAAAAATTTTTCAAAATTTTTTTTGGAATTTAACCAAAAATTTTAAAAAAAAAAAAAAAAAAATTTTTTTTTTTGGAAAAAAGGGGGAAAAAAAATTTGGTTTTTTTTTTTTTTAAAATTTAAATTTTTAAGGTTTTAAATGGAAAAAAATTTAAAAAAACGAAAAAAAAAAAAATTTTTTAAAAAAATTTTTTGGGGGAAAAAAACCAAAAAAACCAAAAATTTTTTTTTTTTAAAAAATTTTTTTTTTTTAAAAAAAAAAAAAAAAAATTTTAAAAAAAATTTTTAAAAAAAAATTTTTTTTAAAAAAAAAAACCCCAAAAGGGTTTTTTTTTAAAAAAATTTTTTTTAAATTTTTCCTTTTTAGAAAAATTAAAAAAAAAAAAAAAAAAAATTTTTAAAAAATTTTTTTGGTTTTTTTTTTTTTAAAAAGGTTTTTTTTTAAAAAAATTTTTTTTTTTAAAAAAAAACCCCCTTTTTTTTTTTCCTTTAAAAAAAAAAAAATTTTTTTTTTTTAAAAAAAAAAAAAAAATTTTTTTCCAAAAGGCTTTTTTAAAAAAAAAATTTTGGTTTTAAAAAAAAATTTTTAATTTTTTTAAAATTTAAAAAAAAAAAAAAAAATTTTTTTTTTTTTTAAAAAAAAAAATTTTTTAAAAAAAAAAAAAAATTTTTTTTTTTTAAAAAAAATTTTAAAAATTTTTTTTTAAAAAAAAAAAAAATTTTTTTTTAAAAAGGAAAAAAATTTCCCGTTTTTGGAAAAAATTTTTCCAAAAAAAAAATTTTTAAAGCATTTTTTTTTTAAAAAATTTTTTTTCCTTTTTAAAAAAAAGAAAAAAAAAATTTTTTTTTTTTAAAAAAAAAAAAAAATTTTTTAAAAAAAACCCCAAAAAATTAAAAAAGCTTTTTAAAAAAAAATTTTCAAAAAAAAAAAAAAAAAAAAATTTTAATAAAAAATAATTTCGTCGTTTTTATGCTGTTTTACGCGTTAAAACGCAGATTAAAGCTCAAAACGTGCTGTTTTGCTAAAATAAGCATTTTCAAGCATTTTAGATCGTTGAAATCGTTCAAATAGACGCAATATTAATAAAAACGAATAATAAAAAATTTCGTCGTTTTATGATGTTTTACGCGTTAAAACGCAGATTAAAGCTCAAAACGTGCTGTTTTGCTAAAATAAGCATTTTCAAGCATTTTAGATCGTTGAAATCGTTCAAATTAGCAATATTAATAAAAACGAATAATAAAAATTTCGTCGTTTTTATGCTGTTTTACGCGTTAAAACGCAGTTTAAAAAGCTCAAAATGTGCTGTTTTGCTAAAATAAGCATTTTCAAGCATTTTAGATCGTTGAAATCGTTCAAATAGACCAATATTAATAAAAACGAATAATAAAAATTTCGTCGTTTTATGATGTTTTACGCGTTAAAACGCAGATTAAAGCTCAAAACGTGCTGTTTTGCTAAAATAAGCATTTTCAAGCATTTTAGATCGTTGAAATCGTTCAAATTGACGCAATATTAATAAAAACGAATAATAAAAATTTCGTCGTTTTTATGCTGTTTTACGCGTTAAAACGCAGATTAAAGCTCAAAATGTGCTGTTTTGCTAAAATAAGCATTTTCAAGCATTTTAGATCGTTGAAATCGTTCAAATAGATCAATATTAATAAAAACGAATAATAAAAATTTCGTCGTTTTATGCTGTTTTACGCGTTAAAACGCAGAATAAAACTCAAAACCTGCTGTTTTGCTAAAATAAGCATTTTCAAGCATTTCGATCGTTGAAATCGTTCAAATAGACGCAATATTAATAAAAACGAATAATAAAATTCGTCGTTTTATGTGTTTTACGCGTTAAAACGCAGATTAAAGCTCAAAACTGCTGTTTGCTAAAATAAGCATTTTCAAGCATTTTAGATCGTCGAAATCGTTCAAATAGAAGAATATTAATAAAACGAATAATAGAAAATTCGTCGTTTTATGCTGTTTTACGCGTTAAAACGCAGATTAAAAACTCAAAACGTCTGTTTTGCCAAAATAAGCATTTTCAAGCATTTGAGATCGTTGAAATCGTTCAAAATGACGCAATATTAATAAAGAACGAATAATAAAAATTTCGTCGTTTTTATGCTGTTTTACGCGTTAAAACGCGATTAAAGCTCAAAACGTGCTGTTTTGCTAAAATAAAGCATTTTCAAGCATTTTAGATCGTTGAAATCGTTCAAATAGACGCAATATTAATAAAACGAATAATAAAAAATTCGTCGTTTTTATGCTGTTTTACGCGTTAAAACGCAGATTAAAGCTCAAAATTGCTGTTTTGCTAAAATAAGCATTTTCAATCATTTTATATCGTTGAAATCGTTCAAATAGAAGCAATATTAATAAAAACGAATAATAAAATTTCGTCGTTTTATGCTGTTTTACGCGTTAAAACGCAGATTAAAGCTCAAACCGTGCTGTTTTGCTAAAAATAAACATTTTCAAGCATTTTAGATCGTTGAAATCGTTTAAATAGAAGCAATATTAATAAAAACGAATAATAAAAATTCGTCGTTTTTATGCTGTTTTACGCGTTAAAACGCAGACTAAAAGCTCAAAACAGGCTGTTTTGCTAAAATAAGCATTTTCAAGCATTTTAGATCGTTGAAATCGTTTAAATAAAAGCAATATTAATAAAAACGAATAATAAAAATTCGTCGTTTTATGCCGTTTTACGCGTTAAAACGCAGATTAAAGCTCAAAACGTGCTGTTTTGCTAAAATAAGCATTTTCAAGCATTTTAGATAGTTGAAATCGTTAAAATAGAAGCAATATTAATAAAAACGAATAATAAAAAATTCAGTTGTTTTATGCTGTTTACGCGTTAAAAACGCAGATTAAAGCTCAAAACGTGCTGTTTTGCTAAAATAAGCATTTTCAAGCATTTTAGATCGTTGAAATCGTTCAAATAGACGCAATATTAATAAAAACGAATAATAAATATTTCGTCGTTTTTATGCTGTTTTACGCGTTAAAACGCGATTAAAGCTCAAAACGCGGTTTTGCTAAAATAAGATTTTCAAGCATTTTAGATCGTTGAAAATCGTTCAAATAGAAGCAATATTAATAAAAACGAATAATAAAAATTCGTCGTTTTATGCTGTTTTACGCGTAAAACGCAGATTAAAGCTCAAAACGTGCTGTTTTGCTAAAATAAGCATTTTCAAGCATTTTGATCGTTGAAATCGTTCAAATAGACGCAATATTAATAAAAACGAATAATAAAAATTTCGTCGTTTTATGCTGTTTTACGCGTTAAAACGCAGATTAAAGCTCAAAATGTGCTGTTTTGCTAAAATAAGCATTTTCAAGCATTTTAGATCGTTGAAATCGTTCAAATAGAAGCAATATTAATAAAAACGAATAATAAAAATTCGTCGTTTTATGCTGTTTTACGCGTTAAAACGGAGATTAAAACTCAAAACGTGCTGTTTTGCTAAAATAAGCATTTTTAAGCATTTTAGATTGTTGAAATCGTTTCAAATTGACGCAATAAAATAAAAACGAATAATAAAATTTCGTCGTTTTATAAGCTGTTTTACGCGTTAAAACGCAGAATAAAGCTCAAAACTGCTGTTTTGCTAAAATAAGCATTTTCAAAGCATTTTCGATCGTTGAAATCCGTTCAAATAGACGCAATATTAATAAAAACGAATAATAAAAAGTCGTGGTTTTTATGCTGTTTACGCGTTAAAACGCAGATTAAAGCTCAAAACTGTGCTGTTTGCTAAAATAAGCATTTTCAAGCATTTAGATCGTGAAATCGTTCAAATAGAAGCAATATTAATAAAAACGAATAATAAAAATTTCGTCGTTTTATGCAGTTTTACGCGTTAAAACGCAGATTAAAGCTCAAACCGTGCTGTTTTGCTAAAATAAACATTTTCAAGCATTTTAGATCGTTGAAATCGTTCAAATAGAAGCAATATTAAAAAAAACGAATAAAAAAAAAAATTGCCGTTTTATGTTTTTCACGCTTTAAAAAAAGCAGATTAAAGCTCAAAAGGCCCCGTTTTGTTTGGGCATTTTCAAGCTTTTTTAGATCGTTGAAATCGTTCAAATAAAAACAAAAAAAACAAAAAAAAAAATTTCCTTTCCCGTTTTTATGTTGTTTTCGCTTTAAAAAACGAAATTAAAAAGCTAAAAAACGTGCTGTTTTGCTAAAATAAGCATTTTCAAGCATTTTAGATCGTTGAAACGTTCAAATAGACGCAAAAAAAAAAAAAAACGAAAATAAAAATTTTCCTGTCGTTTTTATTTTTTTTTTAGCGTTAAAAGGGCAGTTTAAAAAGCTAAAAACTTGCTGTTTTTAAAATAAGTTTTTTTCAAGCTTTTTTAGACGTGGGAAAATTCAAATAGAAGGGGATTAAAAAAAACGAATAAAAAAAAACCCCGTCGTTTTTATGTTGTTTTACGCGTTAAACGCAGATTAAAGCCCAAAACGTGCTGTTTTGCTAAAATAAGATTTTCGCTTTGAGATCGTTGAAATTTTCAATTGGGACGCACCATTAATAAAAACGAAAAATTTAAATTTCGTCGTTTTATGCTGTTTTACGCTTTAAAAAACCCCGGTTTAAAAAAACCCCCCAAAACGGCTGTTTTTTGCAAAAATAAGACGCATTTTAGATCGGGGGAAATCGTTCAAATAGACGCAAATTAATAAAAACAAAATAAAAATCTGCGTTTTTTATGCTGTTTTACGCTTTAAAAAACGTAGTTTAAAAACCCTTAAAAATTTTTCGTTTTGCAAAAATAAGCATTTTCAATCTTTTTTAGATCGTTAAAAATTGTTCAAATAGAAGCTATTAAAAAAAACGAATAAAAAAATTTCTGTCTTTTTAAAGGTTTTTTTAGCTTTAAAAAACGCAGTTTAAAAAGCCCCAAAACCGTGTTGTTTTGCTAAAAATAAAATTTTCAAGCATTTTAGATCGTTGAAACCCGTTTAAATAGAAGCAATATTAAAAAAAAACGAATAATAAAAAAATTCGTTTTTTTAGGGTTTTACGCTTTAAAAAAACGCAGACAAAAAAGCTCAAAACAGGCTTTTTTCCTAAAAAGATTTTCCCCATTTTAGATCGTTAAATCTTTTAAAATTTAAAAGAAATTTTTAATAAAAGAATAAAAAAAAATTCGTCGTTTTATGCTGTTTACGCGTTAAAAGGGGGGGATTAAAGCTAAAAACGTGCTGTTTTGCTAAAAAATAAGCTTTTTCAAGCATTTTAGATCGTTGAAATCGTTCAAATAGCCCAAAAAAAATAAAAACGAAAAAAAAAAAGTCGTCTTTTTTATGTTGTTTTACGCGTTAAACGCAGAATGCCCAAAACGTGCTTTTTTGTTTTAAAAAAAAGCATTTTCAACATTTTAGATCGTTAAAATGTTCAAATAAAGGGAATATTAATAAAAAACGAATAATAAAAATTCCCCTTTTTTATGTTGTTTTACGCGTTAAAAGGGGCAGATTAATGCTAAAAAAGGGCCGTTTTTTAAAATGCATTTTCAAGCATTTTAGATCTTTTGAAATCGTCTCAAATTTAGAAGAAATTTTTAAAAAAAACGAAAAAAAAAATTCTGTTTTTTTTTCCCCGGAAGCTTTAAAAACGCAGTTTAAAAACCCTCAAAGGGCTGTTTTGCTAAAATAAGCATTTTCGCATTTTAGATCGTTGAAATCGTTCAAATAGACGCAATAAAAATAAAAACGAATAATAAAAATTTCCCCGTCTTTTTTATGTTTTTTTCCCCGTTAAAACGCAAAAAACCCTAAAAAACGTCCCGTTTTGAAAAAATAAGCATTTTCAAGCTTTTAGATCTTTTAAAACTTTCCCTAGACGCAATATTAAAAAAAACGAATAATAAAAAATTTCATCTTTTTTTATGCTGTTTTACGTGTTAAAAGGGGGGGTTTTTAAAAGCTCAAAACGGCTGTTTTGCAAAAAATTAAGATTTTCCCCAATTTAGGTCGTTGGAACCCCGTTCAAATAGGAAATTTTAAATTTAAAAAACGAAAAAAAAAAAAATTCGTGGGGGTTTTTTCGTTTTACGCTTTAAAAAACGCAGATTAAAGCTGAAAACGTGCTGTTTTGCTAAAATAAGCATTTTCGCTTTTTGATCTTGAAATCGTTCAAATGACGCAATATTAAAAAAAACGAAAAAAAAAAAAGTCATTTTATGCTTTTTTACGCAAAAACGTTTAAAGCTAAAAACGTTTTTTTCTAAAATAAGCATTTTCAAGCATTATAGACGTTGAAATCGTTCAAATAGAAGAATATTAAAAACGAATAAAAAAAAAAACGTCTTTTTTATGCGTTTTACGCGTTAAAACGCGTTTAAAAAGCTAAAAAACGTGCTGTTTTGCAAAATAAGCCATGCTTTTTAGATCGTTGAAATCGTTTTAAATAGGCAAATTAAAAAAAAACGAATAATAAAAAATCGTCTTTTTTTTGCTGTTTTACGCTTAAAACGCAGATTGCCCCAAAACGTGCTGTTTTGCTTTAAGCATTTTCAAGCATTTTGATCGTTGAAACGTTCAAATAGACGCAATATTAAAAAAAAACGAATATAAAATTTTCGCGTTTTAGCTTTTTTACGCTTTAAAAAACGCAGAATAAACCCAAAAAACGCTGTTTTCCCAACATAAGCATTTTCAAGCTTTTTTAGATCGTTGAAATCGTTCAAATGGGCCCAATTTAATAAAAACGAAAAAAAAAATCGTCTTTTTTATGCGTTTTACGCGTTAATACGAGATTAAAGCTAAAAAACGTGCTGTTTTGAAAAAAAGCTTTTTCAAGCATTTTGATCGTTGAAATCGTCAAATAGACGCAATATTAATAAAACGAAAAAAAATTTCGTCTTTTTTATGTTTTTACGCTTTAAAACGCAAAAAAGCTCAAAACGTGTTTTTTTTTGCAAAAAAATAATCATTTTCGCATTTTGACGTTGAAATCGTTCAAATAGAAGAAAATTTTAAATAAAAACGAATAAAAAAAATTCGTCGTTTTATGGTTTTACGCGTTAAACGGTTTAAAAAGCTAAAAAGGGCTGTTTTGCTAAAAAAACATTTTCGCATTTTAGATCGTGAAATCGTTCAAATAGAAGCTATTAATAAAAACGAAAAAAAAACATTCGTCGTTTTATGTTTTTTACGCTTTAAAAACGGGATTAAAGCTAAAAACGTGCTGTTTTGTAAAAAAGTTTTTTCCATTTTAGATCGTTGAAATCGTTCAAATAGACGCAAAAAAAAAAAAAACAAAAAAAAATTTTCCCGTCTTTTTTATGTGTTTTACGCTTAAAACGCAGAATAAAGCTCAAAACGTGCTGTTTTGCTAAAATAAGCATTTTAAACATTTTAGATCGCTGAAATCGTTCAAATAGACGCAATATTAAAAAAAAACGAATAAAAAAAATTTCGTCGTTTTATGTGTTTTACGCGTTAAAACGCAGATTGCTCAAAACGTGCTTTTTGCTAAAATAAGCATTTTCAAGCATTTAGACGTTGAAATCTTCAAATAGAAGAATATTAATAAAAACGAATAATAAAAACCCGTCGTTTTTATGCGGTTTTACGCGTTAAACGCAGATTAAAGCTCAAAACGTGCTATTTTGCTAAAAAAGATTTTCAAGCATTTTAGATCGTTGAAATCGTTAAAATAGACGCAAATTAAAAAACGAATAAAAAAAAATTTTTTGTCGTTTTATGTGTTTTAGGGTTAAAAACGCGATTAAAGCTAAAAACGTTGTTTTGCTAAAATAAGCATTTTCAAGCATTTTAGATCGTTGAAATGTTCAAAAGAGGGCAATTTAATAAAAACGAATAATAAAATTCGTCGTTTTATGCTTTTTTACGCGTTAAAACGCAGATTACAGCTCAAAACGGCTGTTTTTAAAATGCATTTCAAGCATTTTAGATCGCTGAAATCGTTCAAATAGAAGCAATATTAATAAAAAACGAATAATAAAAATTTCGTCGTTTTTATGCTGTTTTACGCGTTAAAACGCAGACTAAAGCTCAAAATATATGGGCTGTTTTGCTGTACCGGCGATTTTCAAGATTTATCGCACCGTCTAAATAGAAGCAATATTAATAAAAACGAATAATAAAAATTTCTGCCGTTTTTATGCTGTTTACGCGTTAAAAACGCAGACTAAAGCTCAAAACAGGCTGTTTTGCTAAAATAAGCATTTTCAAGCATTTTAGACGTTGAAATCGTTCAAATAGAAGCAATGTTAAGAAAAAACGAATAATAAAAATTCGTCGTTTTATGCTGTTTTACGCGTTAAAACGCAGATTGAAGCTCAAACGTGCTGTTTTGCTAAAATAAGCATTTTCAAGCATTTTAGATCGCTGAACTGTTCAAATAGATGCAATATTAATAAAAAAACGAATAATAAAAAATTCGTCGTTTTTATGCTGTTTTACGCGTTAAAACGTGATTAAAAGCTCAAAACGTGCTGTTTTGCTAAAATAAGCATTTTCGCTACATTTCAGATCGTTGAAATCGTTCAATAGAAGCGATATTAATAAAAACGAATAATAAAAATTCGTCGTTTTATGCTGTTTTACGCGTTAAAACGCAGACTAAAAGCTCAAAAACAGGCTGTTTTGCTAAAATAAAGCATTTTCAAGCATTTTAGACGTTGAAATCGTTCAAATAAAAGCACATTAATAAAAACGAATAATAAAAATTCGTCGTTTTTATGCTGTTTTACGCGTAAAAAACGCAGAATAAAGCTTCCAAACGTGCCGTTTTGTTAAAATAAGTATTTTCAAGCATTTTAGATCGTTGAAATCGTTCAAATAGAAATAATATTAATAAAAAACGAATAGCCAAAAAATTCGTCGTTTTATGCTGTTTTACGTTAAAACGCTGATTAAAGGTCAAAACGCGCTGTTTTGCTAAAATAAGCATTTTCGCCATTTTAGATCGCTGAAATCGTTCAAATAGACGCGCAATAAAAAATATAAAAACGAATAATAAAATGTCGTCGTTTTATAAGCGTTTTACGCGTTAAAACGCAGAATAAAAGCTCAAACGTGCTGCTGTTTTGCTAAAATAAGCATTTTCAAGCATTTTAGATCGTTGGAACGTTCAGTCAGCTAATATGAATAAAACGAATAATGTACCTGTCGTTTTGCGTTGTTTCTACGCGTTAAAAACGATTTCTTCAGCTTAAACGTGCTGTTTTGCTAAAATAAGTACTTTTCGCCATTTTAGATCGTTGAAATCGTTCAAATAGAAGTACATAATAAAAAACAATAAAAATTTCGTCGTTTTATGTTGTTTTACGTTAAAACGCAGAATAAAGCTCAAAACGTGCTGTTTGCTAAAATAAGCATTTTCAAGCATTTTAGATCGTTGAAATCGTTCAAAGGCAGACGTGTAGCAAAATAAAAAAAACGAATAATAAAAATTTCGTCGTTTTATGTTACGGCCGCGTTAAACGCAGAATAAAGCTTCCAAAACGTGCTGTTTTGCAAAAATAAGTATCAAAGCATTTTAGATCGTTGAACCGTTCCCAAATAGACGCAATATTAATAAAACGAATAATAAAAATTCCCCATCGTTTTATAAGCTGTTTTACGTTAAAACGCAGATTAAAGCCTCAAAAACGCGCTGTCTTTTGCTGGCAAAATAAGCATTTTCTGCCAATTTAGGTCGTTGAAATCGTTCAAATAGAAGCAATATTAATAAAAAACGAATAATAAAAAAATTCGTCGTTTTTATGTTGTTTTACGCGTTAAAACGGTGATTAAAAGCTCAAAACGTGCTGTTTTGCTAAAATAAGTATTTTCAAGCATTTAGATCGTTGAAATCGTTCAAATAGACGCAATATTAATAAAAGACGAATAATAAAATTTCTTGTCGTTTTTATGTTGTTTTACGCGTTAAAACGCTGATTAAAAGCTCAAAACGTGCTGTTTTGCTAAAAATAAGCATTTCAAGCATTTTAGATCGTTGAAATCGTTCAATAGACGCAATATTAATAAAAACGAATAATTAAAAAATTCGTCGTTTTTATGCTGTTTTGCCAGCGTTAAAAATGCATTAAAGCTCAAAACGCTGTTTTGCTATAATAAACATTGTCAAGCATTTCCAGATCGTTGAAATTGTTCAAATAGAAGTACATAATAAAAACGAATACCAAAAATTTTGCCGTTTTATATGTTTACGCGTTAAAACGCAGACTAATTGCTCAAACGTGCTGTTTTGCTAAAATAAGCATTTTAAGCATTTTAAGCATTTTTAGATCATTGAAATCGTTTAAATAAAGCAATATTAATAAAAACGACAATAAAAAATTCGCTCATTTTATGTTGTTTTACGCGTTAAACGCAGATTAAAGCTCAAAACGTGCTGTTTTGCTAAAATAAGCATTTTCAAGCATTATAGATCGTTGAAACTGTTCAACAGAAGCTAAATATTAATAAAAACGAATAATAAAAATCGTCGTTTTTATGTTGTTTACGCGTTAGTTAAAACGCAGATTAAAGCTCAAACGTGCTGTTTTGCTAAAATAAGCATTTTCAAGCATTTTAGATCGTTAAACGGTTGAAGAAGCAATATTAATTAAAAACGAATAATAAAAATCGTCATTTTATGCTGTTTTACGCGTTAAAACGCGATTAAAGCTCAAAACGTGCCGTTTTGCTAAAATAAGCATTTTCAAGCATTTTAGATCGTTGAAATCGTTCAAATAGAAGCAATATTAATAAAAAAAACGAAATAATAAAAAATCGTCGTTTTATGCTGTTTTACGCGTTAAAACGCAGATTAAAAGCCTTCAAAACGTGCTTGTTTTGCTAAAATAAGCATTTTCGCCATTTTAGATCGCTGGAAACCGTTCGGAATAGACGCAATATTAATAAAAACGAATAATAAAATTCCTGTCGTTTTGCTGTTTTACGCGTTAAAACGCTGATTAAAAGCTCAAAACGCGCTGTTTGCTAAAATTAGCATTTTCAAGCATCTTAGATCGTTGAAATCGCTTCAAATAGACGCAATATTAATAAAAACAATAATAAAAATTCACGTTTTATGTTTTACGCGTTAAACGCAGATTACAGCTCAAAACGTGCTGTTTTGCTAAAAATAAGTATTTTCAAGCACTTTTAGATCGTTGAAATCATTCAAATAGAAGTAATAATAATAAAAAAACGAATATGCACTCTCGTCGTTTTATGCTGTTTTACGCGTTAAAACGCAGATTAAAGCTCAAAACGTGCTGTTTTGCAAAATACTTTCAAGCATTTTAGATCGTTGAAATCGTTCGCCAAATAGAAGCAATATTAATAAAACGAATAATAAAAATTCGTCGTTTTATGCTGTTTTTTACGTTAAAATGCAGATTAAAGCTCAAAACGTGCTTGCTCTTTATAAAATAAGTATTTTTTAAGCATTTTAGATCGTTGAAATCGTTTAAATAAAAGCAATATTAATAAAAAACGAATAATAAAAAAATTCGTCATTTTTATGTGCTGTTTACGCGTTAAAACGCAGATTAAAGCTCAGAACGTGCTGTTTTGCTAAAATAAAGCATTTTCAAGCATTTTAGATCGTTGAAATCGTTCAAATAGAAGCAATATTAATAAAAAACGAATAATAAAAAAAATCGTCGTTTTATGTGCTGTTTACGCGTTAAACGTAGATTAAAGCTCAAACGTGCTGTTTTACAAATAAGCATTTTCTTTTAAGCATTTAGACGCTGGAAATCCGTTAAAATAGAAGCAATATTAATAAAAACGAATAATAAAATCGCATTTTATGCTGTTTTACGCGATAAAACGTAGATTAAAGCTCAAACGTGCTGTTTTGCTAAAATAAGCATTTTCAAGCCTTTTAGACGTTGAAATCGTTCAAAATAGACGTGCAATATTAATAAAAACGAATAATAAATTTTGCCGCTTTAAGCCGTTTTACGCAGCAAATCGCTGAATAAAGCTCAAAAAACGTGCTGTTTTGCTAAAATAAGCATTTTCAAGCATTTAGATCGTTGAAATCGTTCAAATAGAAGTAATATTAATAAAAAACGAATAATAAAAAATTCGTCGTTTTATGCTGTTTTACGTTAAACGCAGATTAAAGCTCAAACGCGCCGCTTCGCTAAAATAAGTATTTTCAAGCATTTTAGATCGTTGAAATCGTCAACAGACGCAATATTAATGTAAAACGAATAATAAAAACTTCGTCGTTTTTATGCTGTTTTACGCGTTAAACGTATTAAAATCTCAAACGTGCTGTTTCCTATTAAAAATAATCATTTTCAAGCATTTAGATCTTGTTCGCCCAAATAGAAGCAATACTACTAAAAAACGAATAATAAAAATCGTCGTTTTATGTTGTTTTACGCGTTAAAACGCAGATTAAAGCTCAAAACGTGCTGTTTTGCTAAAATAAGCATTTTCTGGGCATTTTAGATCGTTGAAATCGTTCAACAGAAGCAATATTAATAAAAACGAATAATAAAAATCTGTCGTTTTTATGCTCTTCACGCGTTAAAACGTGATTAAAGCTCAAACGCCGTTTTGCTAAAATAAGTATTTTCTGGGGCATTTTAGATCGTTGAACTCGTCTGCAGACGCGGGCCATTAATAAAACGAATAATAAAATTCTCGTCGTTTTTATGTTGTTTACGCGTTAAACGCAGATTAAAGCTCAAAACGTGCGCTGCTGTTTTGCTAAAATAAAGCATTTTCGCTATTTTAGATCGTTGAAATCGTTCAAATAGACGCAATAAAAATAAAAAAACGAATAATAAAATTTCCTGTCGTTTTATGCTGTTTACGCGTTGCAGAATAAGCTCAAACGTGCTGTTTTATGGCAAAATAAAGCATTTTCAAGCATTTTAGATCGTTGAAACCGTTCAAATATACGCACATTAATAAAAACGAAATAATAAAAATTCTCGCCGCCCATGCTGTTTTACGCGTTAAAACGTAGATTAAAGCTCAAAAACGTGCTGTTTTGCTGTACGCATTTTCGCTACATTTTTAGATCGTTGAAATCGTTCAAATAGAAGTAATATTAATAAAAAACGAATAATAAAAATTGCCGTTTTATGCGGTTTTACGCGTTAAAACGCAGATTAAAAGCTCAAAACGTGCTATTTTGCTAAAATAAGTATTTTCGCGATTTAGATCGTTGAACGTTCAAATAGACGCAATATTAATAAAAAACGAATAATAAAAATTTTCGTCGTTTTATAAGGTTTTACGCGTTAAAACGTTGATTAAAGCTCAAAAACGTGCCGTTTTATAAAATAAGCATTTTCAAGCATTTTAGATCGCTGAAATCGTTCAAATAGGACGCAATATTAATAAAAAACGAATAGCAAAAAATCTGTCGCTTTATGTTGCTCTTACGCGTTAAACGCAGATTACAGCTCAAAACGTGCTGTTTTGCTAAAATAAGTATTTTCGCTAATTTTAGATCGTTGAAATCATTCAAATAGAAGCAATAATAATAAAAACGAATAATAAAAATTTCGTCGTTTTATGCTGTTTTACGTTAAACGCAGATTAAAGCTCAAACGCGCTGTTTTGCTAAAATAAGCATTTTCAAGACGTGATCGTTGAAATCGTTCAAATAGAAGCTACTATTAATAAAAAACGAATAATAAAAATTCGTCGTTTTATGCTGTTTTACGCGTTAAAAAACGCAGATTAAAGCTCAAAAACGTGCTGTTTTGCTAAAATAAGCATTTTCAAGCATTTTAGATCGTTGAAATCGTTCAAATAGACGCAATAAAAATAAAAAAACGAATAATGTACCCTGTCGTTTTATGTTGTTTTACGCGTTAAAACGCAGAATAAAGCTCAAAACGTGCTGTTTTGCAAAAATAAGCATTTTCTGCTACTCTTTTAGATCGTTGAAATCGTTCAAATAGGCGCAATATTAATAAAAACGAATAATAAAAATTCCTCGCTGTTTTATGTTGTTTTACGCGTTAAAACGCAGATTAAAGCTCAAAAACGTGCTGTTTTGCTAAAATAAGCATTTTCAAGCAATTTAGGTCGTTGAAATCGTTCAAATAGAAGCAATATTAATAAAAACGAATAATGTTCTTTACGCCGCCCGCCAAACGTTTTGCCGTCATTTCGCCAAATTTGCCAAAACCAGCTTCAAACCCAGTCACCGTCGTTTCGTTGCTCGCCGTTCATCAAGCCCTCAAAACGCCGCCACCGCCATTCGTTTAAACGTTCAGCCAGCATACCGGCTAATAAAAACGAATAATAAAATTTCGTCGTTTTTATGCTGTTTTACGCGTTAAAACGCTGATTAAAGCTCAAAACGTGCTGTTTTGCTAAAAATAAGCATTTTCAAGCACTTTAGATCGCTGAAATCATTCAAATAGAAGCAATAATAATAAAAACGAATAATAAAATTTCTGTCAAGCTTTATAAGCGTTTTACGCGTTAAAACGCAGTGATTAAAGCTCAAACGTGCTTGTTTTGCTTTTTTAAATAAGCATTTTCAAGCATTTTAGATCGTTGAAACTGTTCATAAATAGGAAGCACATTAATAAAACGAATTAATAAAATCTGTCGTTTTATGTTGTTTTACGCGTTAAACGCAGATTAAAAGCTCAAAACGTGCTGTTTTATAAAATAAGTATTTTCAAGCATTTTGATCGCTGAAATCGTTCAAATAGACGCAATAAAACAAAACGAATAATAAAAATTTCGTCGTTTTATGCTGTTTACGTTTAAACGCAGAATGTGCCCAAAACGCTGTTTTGCAAAATAAGCATTTTCAAGCATTTTAGATCGTTGAAATCGATCAAATAGGCGCAATATTAATAAAAACGAATAATAAAAATTTCGTCGTTTTATGTTGTTTTACGTTAAACGTGGGTATTAAAGCTCAAAACGTGCTGTTTGCTAAAATAAGCATTTTCAAGCATTTTAGATCGTTGCAAACGTTCAAATAGACGCAATAAAAATAAAAAACGAATAATAAAAATTTCGTCGTTTATGCTGTTTTACGCGTTAAAAACGCATGAATAAAGCTCCAAACGTGCTGTTTTATATAAAATGCCTTTTCAAGCATTTTTAGATCGTTGAAATCGTTCAAATAGACGCAATATTAATAAAACGAATAATAAAAATTTCGTCGTTTTATGCTGTTTTACGCGTTAAAACGCAGATTAAAGCTCAAAACGTGCTGTTTTGCTAAAAATAAGCATTTTCAAGCATTTTAGACGTTGAAATCGTTCAAATAGAAGTAATATTAGCCAAAAACGAATAATAAAAAATTCGTCGTTTTATGCGGTTTTACGCGTTTAAAAACGCAGATTAAAAGCTCAAACGCGCTATTTTGCTAAAATAAGCATTTTCAAGCATTTTAGATCGTTGAAATCGTTCAAATAGACGCGCAATATTAATAAAAACGAATAATAAAAATTCTCGTCGTTTTATGCTGTTTTACGCGTTAAAACGCTGATTAAAGCTCTCAAACGTTGTTTTGCTGTACCAGTATTTTCAAGCATTTTAGATCGCTGAAATCGTTCAAATAGACGCAATATTAATAAAAACAATACCGTACCTGTCGTTTTTATGCTGTTTTTACGCGTTAAAACGCAGATTACAGCTCAAAACGTGCTGTTTGCTAAAATAAGTACTTTCTAAGCACTTTTTAGATCGTTGAAATCATTCAAATAGAAGCACAATAATAAAACGAATAATAAAAATTTCGTCGTTTTATGTTGTTTTACGCGTTAAAACGCAGATTAAAAGCTCAAACGTGCTGTTTTTGCTAAAAATAAGCATTTTCAAGCATTTGTGATCGCTGGAAATCGTTCAAATAGAAGCAATATTAATAAAAACGAATAATAAAAAATCTGTCGTTTTATGCTGTTTTACGCGTTAAAACGCAGATTAAAGCCTGTAAACGTGCTTGCTCTTTGCTAAAAATAAGCATTTTTAAAGCATTTTTAGATCACTTCCGCTGTAAATCGTTTAAATAAAAGCAATATTAATAAAAACGAATTTCAATAAAAAATTCGCCATTTTTATGCTGTTTTACGCGCTAAAAACGCAGATTAAAAGCCTGTGAACGTGCTGTTTTGCTAAAAATAAGCATTTTCAAGCATTTTAGATCGTTGAAATCGTTCAAATAGAAGCAATATTAATAAAAACGAATAATAAAAAACGTCGTTTTATGCGTTTTACGCGTTAAAACGTGCAGATTGTGCCTCAAAACGTGCTGTTTTGCCAAAATAAGCATTTTCAAGCATTTTAGATCGTTGAAAACTGTTTAAACAGCTAACATTAATAAAAACGAATAATAAAAATCGGCATTTTTATGTTGTTTTACGCGTTAAAACGCAGATTAAAAGCCTCAAAACGTGCTGTTTTGCTAAAAATAAGCATTTTCAAGCCTTTGTGATCGTTGAAACGTTCAAATAGACGCAATATTAATAAAACGAATAATAATAAAATTTCGTCGTTTTTACGCTGTTTTACGTTAAAACGCTGAATAAAGCTCAAACGTGCTGTTTTGCTGTACAGCGGCTTTTCGCGCATTTTAGATCGTTGGAAATCGTTCAAATAGAAGTAATATTAATAAAAAACGAATAATAAAATTCGTCGTTTTATGTTGTTTTACGCGCTAAAACGTGCGATTAAAGCTCAAAATCGTGCCGTTTTGCTAAAATAAGCATTTTCAAGCATTTTAGACGTTGAAATCGTTCAAATAGACGCAATATTAATAAAAACGAATAATAAAAACTTCACGCTTTTATGCTGTTTTACGCGTTAAAAACGCAGATTAAATCTCAAAACGTGCTGTTTTGCTAAATAATCATTTTCAGCATTTTAGACGTTGAAATTAACTAAATAGAAGCAATACTAATAAAAACGAATACCAATAAAAAATCGTCGTTTTGCTGTTTACGCGTTAAACGTAGATTAAAGCTCAAACGTGCTGTTTTATAAAATAAGCATTTCAAGCATTTTAGATCGTTGGAAATCGTCTCTTTTCAAATAGAAGCAATATTAATAAAAACGAATAATAAAAATTGTCGTTTTATGTTTTTCACGCGTTAAAAACGTAGATTAAAGCTCAAAACGTGCCGTTTTGCTAAAATAAGCATTTTCAAGCATTTTAGATCGTTGAACCTGTCTAAATAGACGCAATATTAATAAAAACGAATAATAAAAATTCTGTCGTTTTATGCTGTTTTACGTTAAAACCGCAGATTAAAGCTCAAAACGTGCTGTTTGCTAAAATAAGCATTTTCAAGCATTTTAGATCGTTGAAATCGTTCAAATAGACGCAATAAAAATAAAACGAAATAATAAAATTTCGTCGTTTTATGTTGCTCTTTACGCGTTAAAACGCAGAATAAAGCTCAAAACGTGCTGTTTTGCTAAAATAGCATTTTCAAGCATTTTAGATCGTTGAAATCGTTCAAATATACGCAATATTAATAAAAACGAATAATAATAAAATTTCTGCTCGTTCTTTATGTTGTTTTACGCGTTAAACGCAGATTAAAAGCTCAAAACGTGCTGTTTTGCTAAAATGCTATTTCAAGCATTTTTGATCAAGAAATCGTTCAAATAGAAGTTAAATATTAATAAAAAACGAATAATAAAATTCGTCGTTTTTATGTGGTTTTACGCGTTAAAACGCAGATTAAAGCTCAAACGTGCTATTTTGCTAAAATAAGCATTTTCTGGGCATTTTAGATCAAGTTGAACCGTTCAAATAGACGCAATATTAATAAAAAACGAATAATAAAATTTCTGTCGTTTTATGCTGTTTTACGCGTTAAAACGTGTTGATTAAAGCTCAAAACGTGCTGTTTTGCTAAAATAAGCATTTAAGCATTTAGATCGTTGAAATCGTTCAACAGACGTGCGCAATATTAATAAAAACGAATAATAAAAAATCTGTCGTTTTATGCTGTTTTACGCAAGTTAAAACGCAGATTATGTTTCAAACGTGCTGTTTTGCTAAAATAAGCATTTCAAGCACTTTAGATCGCTGAAATCATTCCGCTAAATAGAAGCAATAATAATAAAACAAATAATAAAATTTCTGTCGTTTTTATGTTGTTTTACGCGTTAAAAACGCAGATTGGGAAGCTCAAAACGTGCTGTTTTGCTGGAAATAAGCATTTCAAGCATTTTAGATCGTTGAAATCGTTCAAATAGCTACTATTAATAAAACGAATAATAAAAAATTCGTCGTTTTATGCTGTTTTACGCGTTAAAACGCGCAGATTGAAGCCTCAAACGTGCTGTTTTGCTAAAATAAGCATTTTCAAGCATTTTAGATCGTTGAAAACTGTTCAAATAGACGCAATTAAAAATAAAACGAATAATAAAAATTCCCGTCGTTTTATAAGTTGTTTTACGCGTTAAACGCAGAATAAAGCCTCAAAACGTGCTGTTTGCAAAATAAGCATTTTCAAGCATTTTTAGATCGTTGAACCGTTCAAATAGGCGCAATATTAATAAAAAACGAATAAAAATTTCGTCGTTTTATGCTGTTTTACGCGTTAAAACGCAGATTAAAGCCTCAAACGCTGTTTTGCTAAAATAAGTATTTTCAAGCAATTTAGGTCGTTGAAATCGTTCAAATAGAAGTAATATTAATAAAACGAATAATAAAAAATTGCCGTTTTATGCTGTTTTACGCGTTAAAACGTAGATTAAAGCTCAAAACGTGCTGTTTCGCTAAAATAAGCATTTTCGAGCAATTTAGGTCGTTGAAATCGTTCAAATAGAAGCAATATTAATAAAAACGAATAATAAAAATTCGTCGTTTTATAAGCTGTTTTACGCGTTAAAAACGCAGATTAAAGCTCAAAACGTGCCGTTTTGCTAAATAAGCTTTTTCAAGCATTTTAGATCGTTAAAATGCCCCTGACGCAATAAAAATAAAAACGAATAAAAAATTTTTCCCTTTTTTATGCGTTTTAGGTTTAAACGAGAATAAAGCTAAAAACGTGCTGTTTTGAAAAAATAAGCATTTTCAAAATCGTAAATCATCAAATAGGCGCAATATTAAAAAAAAACGAATAATAAAAACCGCGTTTTATGCGTTTTACGCTTTAAAAACGCGATTAAAGTAAAAAACGTGCGGAAAAAAAGCATTTTCCCCAAGGTCGTTGAAACGTTCAAATAGGTAATAAAAAAAAAAAAAAAAATTGTCTTTTTATGTTGTTTACGCTTAAAGCTTTCTCAAAACGGCGTTTTGCTAAAAATAAGTTTTTCGCATTTTGATCGTTGAAATCGTTCAAATAGAGGGGAAATTAAAAAAAAACGAAAAAAAAAAATTTTTTTTATGTGTTTTACGCGTTCGCAGATTAAAGTAAAAACGTGCGTTTTGCTAAAAAAAAATTTTTGCGCATTTTAGATGTTGAAATTTGGAAGCAATTTTAAATAAAACGAATAAAAAAAAATTTCGCGTTTTTTTTCCTTTAAAAACGCGTTAAAAGCTCAAACGTGCTTTTTTGCGTTTTTCTTTAAACGTTAAACACCGTTTAAATAAAAGAAAATATTAAAAAAACGAATAAAAAACGTCATTTTTGTTGTTTTACGCGTTAAACGCAGATTAAAGCCAAAAGGGCTGTTTTGCTAAAATAAGCATTTTCGCTTTTTGACCCCGAAACGTTCAAATAGAAGCAAATTAAAAAAAAACGAATAATAAAAAATCGTCTTTTTTTGTGTTTTACGCGAAAAAACGGAAAAGCTCAAAAGGGCTGTTTTTAAAATAAGCTTTTTCAAGCATTTTAGATCTGGAAAGTTAAATAGAAGCAATATTAATAAAACGAATAATTAAAAACCGTTTTTTATGTTGAGGGTTAAAACGCAGATTCCCAAAACGTGCGTTTTTTAAAAAAGAAAACGCCTTTTGATCGGAAATCGTTCAAATATACGCAAATTAATAAAAACGAATATTTACCCCGTCGTTTTGCTGTTTTACGCTTTAAAAAACGCAGAATAAAGCTAAAAAACGTGCTTTTTTTCAAAAAAACTTTTTCAAGCATTTTAGATCGTTGAAATCGTTCAAATAAAATAATATTAAAAAAAAACGAATAAAAAAAATTCGTCGTTTTATGCTGTTTTACGCTTTAAAAACGCGTTTTCCCCAAAAACGTGCTGTTTTGAAAAAAAGCATTTTCAAGCTTTTTATCGTTGAAACGTTAAATAGACGCAATATTAATAAAACGAATAAAAAACTTCGTCTTTTTTGCTGTTTTACGCTTTAAAAACGAAAACCAAAAACGGCTGTTTTGCTAAAATAAGATTTTCAAGCATTTTGATGGAAAATCGTTCAAATAGAAGTAATACTAAAAAAAAAAAAAACGTAAAAAAAATTTGTCTTTTTTATGTGTTTTGCTTGGCAGATTAAAGCTAAAAAACGTGCATTTTCTAAAATAAGCTTTTTCGCAAGATCGAAAAACGCAAATAGACGAATTTTAAAAAACGAAAAAAAAATTTTCTTTTATGTTTTCGTTAAAACGCTGATTAAAGCTAAAAAGGGGCGTTTTGTTAAAATAAGTTTTCGCATTTGATCGTTGAAATCGTTCAAATAGACGAAAAAAAATCGAAAAAAAAAAACCCGTTTTTATGCCTTTTTCGCGGTTAAAAGGGAAAATAAAGCCCAAACGGCTGTTTTGTTTTGCTTTTCAAGCATTTTAGATCGTTGAAACGTTAAAAGACCCCCAAATTAATGAATAATAAAATTTGCGTTTTTATGTTTTTTTTACGCGTTAAAGCGTTTAAAGCTCAAAACGCTGTTTTCAAAATAAGCATTTTCAAGCATTTTAACGTTGAAATCGTTAAAAATAGAAAAAATTTTAAAAAAAACGAATAATTTCGTCTTTTTTGCTTTTTACGCGTTAAACGAGATTAAACCCTCAAAACGCCGTTTTGCTAAAATAAATTTCGGGTTTTTAGATCGTTGAAATGTTCAAAAGACGCAATATTAAAAAAAAACGAATAAAAAAATTTGTCGTTTTTTGCTTTTTACGCGTTAAACGCAGATTAAAGCACAAAAGGCTGTTTTGCAAAATAAGCTTTTTCAAGCTTTTTAGACGGAAACGTTCAAATAGAAGCAAATATTAAAAAAAAACAAATAAAAATTCGTTGTTTTAGCTGTTTTAGGGTTAAAACCCGATTGCTCAAACGTGCTGTTTTGTTTAAAAATAAGATTTCAACTTTTTAGATCGTTAAATCGTTCAAATAGACGCAAAAAATAAAAACGAATAAAAAAAATTTGTCGTTTTATGCTGTTTTACGCGTTAAAACGCAGAATAAAGCCAAACCTGCTGTTTTGTTTCCCTTTTAAGCATTTTAGACGTTGAAATGCCCAAAGACGAATATTAATAAAAACAAAAATAATAAAAATTTGCCGTTTTATGCTTTTTTTTCTTTAAAAACGCGAGTCAAAACGCTTTTTTGCAAAATAAGCATTTTCGATTTTAGATCGTTAAAATTTCG
>NW_027046260.1:0-28905 GCF_025399875.1 Dalotia coriaria | reverse complement strand
AATTTAAATTTTCAAAAAAATAAAAAAAAAAATTTTTCGTCTTTTTTAGGGCTGTTTTACGCGTTAAAACGCAGATTAAAGCCTTTTCAAAATTCACCTTTTTGCCCTGCCCAAAAAAAAAGCAATTTTTCGCGTTTTTTTTTTTTCGTTTTGCGGAAATCTTTTTTCCAAAAAAAGAAAGCTTTTTGTTTTAATTTTAAAAAAGGAATAAATAAAAAAATTTTCGTTTTTATGGGGTTTTACGCTTTAAAAAAACGCAGATTAAACTAAAAACGTGCTGTTTTGTTTTAAAAATAATCATTTTCAAGCATTTTTAGATCGTTGAAATCGTTCAAATAGACGCAATATTAATAAAAAAAACGAATAATAAAAACCGCCTTTTTTATGCTGTTTTTACGCGTTAAAAGAATTAAACACAAAACGTGCTTTTTTGGCAAAATAAGCATTTTCAAGCATTTTAGATCGTTGAAATCGTTCAAATAGAAGCAATATTAAAAAAAAGCGAATAAAAAAAATTTTCGTCGTTTTATGCTGTTTTGCGTTAAAACCAGTTTTTTAAAACTCAAAACCTGTTTTGCTGAAAAATTTTTTTTCGGCATTTTAGATCGTTGAAATCGTTCAAATAGACCCCAATATTAATAAAAACGAATAAAAAAAATTTCGTCGTTTTTATGCTGTTTTACGCGTTAAAACGCAGACCAAAAGCTAAAAAAACTTTCTTTTGCTAAAAAAAAAGCATTTTCAAGCTTTTTTAGTCGTTGAAATTGTTCAAATAGGCAAATTTATTAAAACGAATAAAAAAAAATTCCTTTTTTATGTTGTTTTACCCCAAAACGCAGATTAAAGCTCAAAACGTTTTTTTTCCCCTAAAAAAATTTTTTAAATTTTGACCCCTTTTGAAATCGTTAAAAATAAAGGGCAATATTAAAAAAAACGAATAAAAAAAATTTCCGTCTTTTTTATGTTTTGTTTTACGCGTTAAAACGGAATTTAAAAAGCTAAAAAACGTGCTTTTTTTTGCTAAAATAAGCTTTTTTCAAGCATTTTAGATCGTTGGAAATCGTTCAAAATAAAAACAATATTAAAAAAAACGAATAAAAAAAAATTCGCCTTTTTTACCCCGTTTTACGCGTTAAAACGCAGATTAAAGCTCAAAAGGCCTTTTTTGGGTTAAAAATAACCATTTTCAAGCATTTTAGATCGTTGAAACCCCCGTTCAAATGGGAAAATTAAAAAAAAAACGAATAAAAAAAATTTCACCGTTTTAAGCGGGGTTTACGAAAAACGCGGATTAAAAACTAAAAAGGGCTTTTTTGGCTAAAAAAAAAGCATTTTCAAGCATTTTAGATCGTTGAAATCGTTCAAATAAAAACAATAAAAAAAACGAAAATAAAAAATTCGTCGTTTTATGTTTGTTTTACGCGTTAAAACGCAGTTTAAAAAACCAAAACGTGCTGTTTTGCAAAAATAAGCTTTTTTAAAAGCATTTTAGATCGTTGAAATCGTTCAAATAGAAAAAATATTAATAAAAACGAATAAAAAAAAATTCGTCGGAAATCCCGTGCCGCGATAAAACGCAGATTAAAGCTAAAAAACGTCTGTTTTGCTAAAAAACATTTTCAACTTTTTAGATCGTTGAAATCGTTCAAATAAAAGAAAATTTTAATAAAAACGAAAAAAAAAATTTCGTCGTTTTATGTTGTTTTAGGTTAAAAACGCAGTTTAAAAACTAAAAGGGCTGTTTCAAAATAAATTTTCAAGCATTTTAGATCGTTGAAATCGTTCAAATGACCAATTTTAAATAAAAACAAATAATAAAAAGTCTTTTTTAAAAGCTTTTTACGCGTTAAAACGCGATTAAAGCTAAAAAACGGCTTTTTTGGCTAAAAAACATTTTAAAACATTTAGATCGTTGAAATCGTTCAAAAAACCCAATATTAATAAAAAACAATAAAAAAAATTTCGTCGTTTTATGCTTTTTTACGCGAAAAGCAGTTTAAAAGCTCAAAACGTGCTGTTTTGTTTTAAAAAGTTTTTCAAGCTTTTAGATCGTTGAAATCGTTCAAATGGCAATATTAATAAAAAGAATAATAAAAAATTGCGTTTTTTGCTTTTTTACGCGTTAAAACGCAGATTAAAGCTCAAAACGTGCTGTTTTGCTAAAATAAGCATTTTCAAGCATTTTAGATCGTTGAAATCGTTCAAATAGAAGCAATATTAAGAAAAAAACGAATGATAAAAATTCGTCGTTTTTATGCTGTTTTACGCGTTAAAACGCAGATTAAACCCTAAAAACGTGCTTTTTTGCAAAAATAATCATTTTAAAGCATTTTAGATCGTTGAAATCGTTCAAATAGAGCAAATTAATAAGAAACGAATAAAAAAAATTTCGTCTTTTTTATGTGTTTTACGCGTTAAAACGCAGATTAAAGCTCAAATCGTGCTGTTTGCTAAAATAAGCATTTTCAAGCATTTTAGATCGTTGAAATCGTTCAAATAGAAGCAATATTAATAAAAACGAATAATAAAATTCGTCGTTTTATGCTGTTTTACGCGTTAAAACGCAGATTAAAACTCAAAACGTGCTGTTTTGCTAAAATAATCATTTTCAAGCATTTTAGATCGTTGAAATCGTTCAAATAGACGCAATATTAATAGAAACGAATAATAAAAATTTCGTCGTTTTTAGCTGTTTACGCGTTAAAACGCAGATTAAAGCCAAAACTGCTGTTTTGCTAAAATAAGCATTTTCAAGCATTTTAGATCGTTGAAATCGTTCAAATAGAAGCAATATTAATAAAAAGCGAATAATAAAAATTCGTCGTTTTATGCTGTTTTACGCGTTAAACGCAGATTAAACTCAAAACGTGCTGTTTTGCTAAAATAATCATTTTCAGGCATTTTAGATCGTTGAAATCGTTCAAATAGACGCAATATTAATAAAAAGAATAATAAAAATTTCGTCGTTTTATGCTGTTTTACGCGTTAAAACGCAGATCAAAGCTCAAAACGTGCTGTTTTGCTAAATAAGCATTTTCAAGCATTTTTAGATCGTTGAAATTGTTCAAATAGAACAATATTTATAAAAACAATAATAAAAATTCGTCGTTTTTATGCTGTTTTACGCGTTAAAACGCAGATTAAAACTCAAAACGTGCTGTTTTGCTAAAATAATCATTTTCAAGCATTTTAGATCGTTGAAATCGTTCAAATAAACGCAATATTAATAAAAACGAATAATAAAAATTTCGTCGTTTTTATGCTGTTTTACGCGTTAAAACGCAGATTAAAGCTCAAAACGTGCTGTTTTGCTAAAATAAGCATTTTCGAAGCATTTTAGATCGTTGAAATCGTTCAAATAGAAGCAATATTAATAAAAACGAATAATAAAAATTCGTCGTTTTTATGCTGTTTTACGCGTTAAAACGCAGATTAAAGCTCAAAACGTGCTGTTTTGCTAAAATAATCATTTTCAAGCATTTTAGATCGTTGAAATCGTTCAAATAGACGCAATATTAATAAAAACGAATAATAAAAATTTCACCGTTTTTTAAGCTGTATTACGCGTTAAAACGCAGATTAAAGCTCAAAACGTGCTGTTTTGCTAAAATAAGCATTTTCAAGCATTTTAGATCGTTGAAATCGTTCAAATAGAAGTAATATTAATAAAAACGAATAATAAAATTCGTCGTTTTTATGCTGTTTTACGCGTTAAAACGCAGATTAAAGCTCAAAACGTGCTGTTTTGCTAAAATAACATTTTCAAGCATTTTAGATCGTTGAAATCGTTCAAATAGACCAATATTAATAAAAACGAATAATAAAAATTCGTCGTTTTTTATGCTGTTTACGCGATAAAACGCAGATTAAAGCTCAAAACGTGCTGTTTTGCTAAAAAATCATTTTCAAGCATTTTAGATCGTTGAAATCGTTCAAATAGAAGCTAATTTAATAAAAACGAATAATAAAAATTCGTCGTTTTTATGCTGTTTTACGCGTTAAAACGCAGATTAAAGCTCAGAACGTGCTGTTTTGCTAAAATAATCATTTTCAAGCATTTTAGATCGTTGAAATCGTTCAAATAGACGCAATATTAATAAAAACGAATAATAAAAATTTCGTCGTTTTATGATGTTTTACGCGTTAAAACGCAGATTAAAAGCTCAAAACGTGCTGTTTTGCTAAAATAAGCATTTTCAAGCATTTTAGATCGTTGAAATCGTTCAAATAGAAGCAATATTAATAAAAACGAATAATAAAAATTCGTCGTTTTATGCTGTTTTACGCGTTAAAACGCAGATTAAAAGCTGAAAACGTGCTGTTTTTGCTAAAATAATCATTCTCAAGCATTTTAGATCGTTGAAATCGTTCAAATAGACGCAATATTAATAAAAACAAATAATAAAAATTTCGTCGTTTTTATGCTCTTTTACGCGTTAAAACGCAGATTAAAGCTCAAAACGTGCTGTTTTGCTAAAATAATCATTTTCAAGCATTTTAGATCGTTGAAATCGTTCAAATAGACGCAATATTAATAAAAACGAATAATAAAAATTTCGTCGTTTTATGCTGTTTTACGCGTTAAAACGCAGATTAAAGCTCAAAACGTGCTGTTTTGTTAAAATAAAGCATTTTCAAGCATTTTAGATCGTTGAAATCGTTCAAATAGAAGCAATATTGAAAAAACGAATGAAAAAAAATTCGTCGTTTTTTGCTGTTTTACGCGTTAAAACGCAGATTAAAGCTCAAAACGTGCTGTTTTGCTAAAATAATCTTTTTTCAAGCATTTTAGATCGTTGAAATCGTTCAAATAGACGCAATATTAATAAAAACGATTAATAAAAATTTCGTCGTTTTATGCTGTTTTACGCGTTAAAACGCAGATTAAAGCCAAAACGTGCTGTTTTGCTAAAATAATCATTTTAAAGCTTTGATCTTGAAATAATCCCAAGAGAAATATAAAAACGAATAATAAAATTTCTCTTTTTATTTTTTAGCGTTAAACCAGATTAAAAGCTCAAAATGCTGTTTTAAAATAATCATTTTCCGCATTTTATGTTTAACGTTCAAATAGAAATTTAAAATAAAACGTCGTTCAAAAAATTCGTTTTTAGCTTTTGCGTTACTTTAAAAAGAAGCATTAAAGTCAAAACGGTTTATAAAAAATTTTCGTTTTAACTGTTAATTAAAAGCAGATTAATAAAAAGCGAATAATAAAAATTATTTTTAGCTTTTAACGTTAAACGCAAATTAAGCAAATAATATAGATTTAAATTTTCCTTTTAAATTTTTAATTAAAACGTTTAAAAAAAATTTTTTAAAAAATTTTTCCTTTTAAAATTTTTAAAAAAAAAATTTTTCCCAAAAAATTTTTAAAATTTTTTCCAAAAAAAAATTTAAAATAAAATTTTTAAAAAAAAAATTTTTTTAAAATTTTTAAAAACCAAAATAAACGCTTGCAAAAAAAAAAAGGGTTTTTTTTTTTTAAAAAAACTTAAAAAAAAAAAAAAAATTTTTAAAAAAATTTTTTCCCCGGCGTTAAACCGTTAAAAAAAAAAAAAAAAAATTTTTTTTAAAAATTTGTTTTTAAATTTTTTTAAAAAAAAAAAAAAAATTTTTTTAAAATAAGCATTTTCAAGCATTTTAGATCGTTGAAATCGTTCAAATAGAAACAATATTAATAAAAACGAATAATAAAAATTCGTCGTTTTTATGCTGTTTTACGCGTTAAACGCAGATTAAAACTCAAAACGTGCTGTTTTGCTAAAATAATCATTTTCAAGCATTTTAGATCGTTGGAAATCGTTTAAAATAGACGCAATATTAATAAAACAGAATAATAAAAATTTCGTCGTTTTTATGCCTGTTTTACGCGTTAAACGCAGATTAAAGCTCAAAACGTGCTGTTTTTTGCTAAAATAAGCATTTTCAAGCATTTTAGATCGTTGAAATCGTTCAAATGAAGCAATATTAATAAAAACGGGTAATAAAATTCGTCGTTTTTATGCTGTTTTACGCGTTAAAACGCAGATTAAAAGCTCAAAACGTGCTGTTTTTACTTTCAAAATAAATCATTTTCAGCATTTTAGATCCGTTCAAATCGATTTCAAATAGACGCAATATTTATAAAACGTAATAAAGAACACCGTCGTTTTTATGCTGTTTACGCGTTAAAACGCAGATTAAAAGCTCAAAACGTGCTGTTTTTTGCTAAAATAAGCATTTTCAAGCATTTTAGATCGTTGAAATCGTTCAAATAGAAGCAATATTAATAAAAACGAATATGTAAAAGTTCGTCGTTTTCTATGCTGTTTTACGCGTTAAAACGCAGAGTAAAGCTCAAAATGTGCTGTTTTTGCTAAATAATCATTTTCAAGCATTTTAGATCGTTGAAATCACGTTTCAAATAGACGCAATATTAATAAAAACGGAATAATAAAAAATTTCATCGTTTTTTTATGCTGTTTTACACGTTAAAACGCAGATTAAAGCAAACGTGCTGTTTTGCTTTACAAAATAAACGCATTTTCAAGCATTTTTAGATCGTTGAAATCGTTCAAATAGAAGCAATATTAATAAAAAACGAATAATAAAAAAATTCGTCGTTTTTATGCTGTTTTACGCGTTAAAACGCAGATTAAACCCAAAAAATGCTGTTTTGCTAAAATAACATTTTAAAGCTTTTTTGGTTAAATCGTTCAAATAGAAAATTTTTTTAAAAAACAAAATAAAATTTCGTTTTTTTTTGGTTTTACGCGTTAAACAAAAAAAAGGCTTTTTGCTAAAAAAAATTTTCAAAAATTTTAATCTTTAAAAATTTAAAAAAAAAACAATAAAAAAAAACCTTTTTCTTTTTTTTACCTTTTTACGCTTTAAAAAGCAATTGCTAAAAAACTTGTTTTGAAAAATTTTTTTTTTAAGCATTTTAACGTTAAATTTTGGGCGTTTTGTAAAACGTTAAAAATTTTTTTTTTATGCTGTTTTATAAAAAAATTAAGCTAAAAGTCTTTTTTAAAAAAATTTTTAAGCATTTTAACGTTTAAAAATTTCTAAAGCTTTAAAAAAAAACAATAAAAAAAACGTTTTTTTGCTTTTTCCCAAAAAACAAAAAATTTAAAAGTCTTTTTGAAAAAAAATAATATTTTTAAAAAGTCGTTGAAATGTTTAGGAAAAAAAAAAAAAAAAAAATTTTTCGTTTTTTTTCTTTTAAGTTAAAACTTTAAAAAAAGGGTTTTTTCAAAAAAAAATTTTTTTTTTGCGTTTTCGCTTAAACAATTTAAAAAAAAACGTTAAAAAAAAATTTGTTTTTAGTTTTTTAGCGTTAAAACCTTAAAAAACAAAATTTTTTGGCAAAAAATCTTTTTTTTTTTTTTAACGTTAAACGTTAAATAACGCTTTAAAAAAAAAAAAAAAAAGCTTTTTTTCTTTTTCCGTTAAAGCGATTAAAAAAGGTTTTTAAAAAAATTTTTTTAACTTTTATTTTAAATGTTAAAAAGGCTTTTAAAAACAATAAAAAAACCTTTTAGTGAAACGGTTAAAAGAAAATTAAAAAAAAGTTTTTAAAAATTTCTTTTAAAATTTTAGCGTTAAACGTTAAAGCAATTTTAAAAAAATTAAATTTGTCTTTTTTATGTTTTTTACGCTTAAAAAACCAGTAAAATAAAAATGCTTTTTTTTAAAATTTTTTAAAAACTTTTTAAATTTTAAATCGTTTGAAAATTTTTTAAAAAAAAAAAATTTTCTTTTCTTTTAGCTTTTTCCAAAAAATTTTTTTCCAAAATTTTTTTTCCCTAAAAAATTTTTTAAAATTTTTAAAACTTTTAAAAAATTTTTTAAAAAAAAAAAAAATTTAAAAAAATTTTTTTTTTTTAAAAAAAAAATTTTTTTTTTAAAAGTTTTTAAAAAAAAACCCCAAAATTTTTTTTAAAAAAAATCAAAAAAAAAAATTTTTAAAAAATTTTTTAAAAAAAAAATTTTTTTTAAATTTTTTTTCCCCAAAAAAGAAAAACCCTTTTTAAAAAAACCCCCAAAACCTTTTTTTTTCCAAAAAAAAAAAAATTTTTTTTTTTAAAAAAAATTTTTTTAAAAAACAAAAAAAAAAATTTTTTTTGGAAAAAATTTAAAAAAAAAAATTTTTTTTTTTAAAAAAAAAACCCCTTTTTTTGGGGGAAAAAAAAAAAAAAAAAAAATTTTTTAAAATTTTTTTTTTTTTTTAAAAAAAAAAAAAAAATTTTTTAAAAAAAATTTTTTTTTTAAAAGGTTAAACCAAAAAGGTTTGTAAAAAAACTTTTAAAAAATTTTTTTTATTTTTTTAAAAAAAAAAAAAAAAAAATTTTTAAAAAAAATTTTTTCCGGAAAAAATTTTTAAAAAATTTCCCCAAAAAAAAAAAATTTTTTAAAACCCTTTTTTTTTTTTTCCCTTTAAAAAAAAATTAAAAAAAACCCCTTTTTTAAAAAAAAAAAAAAACCCCCGGGGAAAAAATTAATAAAAAAAAAAAAAAAAAATTTTTTTTTTTGGAAAAAATTTTTAAAAAAAAAAATTTTTTCAAAATTATTTTTTTAAAAAAAACCCAAAAACCCCTTTTTAAAAAAAAAAAAAAAAATTTTTGGTTTTTTTTTTTAAAAAACCAAAAAAAAAAAAAAAAATTTTTTCCTTTTTTTTTTTTTTAAAAAAAAAAAAAATTTTTTTAAAAAAAAAAATTTTAAATTTTTCCCTTTTTAAAAAAAAGGGGCCCAAAAAAAAAAAAATTTTTTTTGGTTTTTTGGTTTTGGGGAAAACCAAAAAAAAAAAAAAAAAAAAAATTTTCCCCTTTTTTTTTTTTTAAAAAAAAAAAAAAAAAAATTTTTTAAAAAATTTTTTTTTTTAATTTAAAAGGGAAAAACCAAAAAAAAAAAAAAAAAAAAAATTTTGGTTTTTTTTTTAAACCGTTAAAAAAAAAAAAAAATTTTTTTTTGGGTTTTTTTTTTTGGGAAAAAAATTTTAAAAATAAAACCAAAAAAAAAAAAAAAAAAAAATTTTTTTTTTTGGGGCCCAAAAAAATTTTTAAAAAAATTTTTCCTTTTTTTTTTAACAAAAAAAATTTTTTTAAAAAAACCCTTTTTAAAAAAAACTTTTAAAAATTTTTTTTTTTCCAAAAAAAACCAAAAAAAAAAAAAATTTTTTTTTTTTTTTTCCTTTTAAAAAAAGTTAAAAAGGGTTTTTTAAAAAAAAATTTTTAAAAAATTTTTTTTTTTTCCAAAAAAAACCAAAAAAAAAACCCCTTTTTCCAAAAAACTTTTTAAGCAAAAAAAACCAAAAAATTTAAAAAGGGTTTTTTAAAAAAAAATTTTTTAAAAAAAATTTCTTTTTAAACCTTTAAAAAAAAATTTTAAAAAAAAAAAATTTTTTTTTTAAATTTTTTTTAAAAAGGGGAAAAAAAACCGGGGAAAATTAAAAAAAAAAATTTTTTTTAAATTTTTTTTAAAGGAAAAAAAAAAGAAAAAAATTTTTTTAAAAAAAAAATTTTTCCTTTTAAAAAAAAAAAGATCGTTGAAATCGTTCAAATAGAAGCAATATTAATAAAAACGAATAATGTAAATTCGTCGTTTTATGTTGCCTTTACGTTAAAACGCAGATTGGGCCCAAAACGTGCTGTTTTGTTAAAATAATCATTTTCGCGTATCGACCGCTGAAATCGTTCAAATAGACGCAATATTAATAAAACGAATAATAAAAATTTCGTCGTTTTATGCTGTTTTACGCGTTAAACGCGCAGATTAAAGCTCAAACGTGCTGTTTTGCTAAAAATAAGCATTTTCAAGCATTTTAGATCGTTGAAATCGTTCAAATAGAAGTTACATAATAAAACGAATAATGTAAATTCGTCGTTTTTATGCTGTTTTACGCGTTAAAAACGCAGATTAAAAGCTCAAACGTGCTGTTTTGCTAAAAATAATCATTTTCAAGCATTTTAGATCGCTGAAATCGTTCAAATAGACGCACATTAATAAAAACGAATAATAAAATGTCGTCGTTTTATATGCTGCTTTACGCGTTAAAACGCAGATTAAAAGCTCAAACGTGCTGTTTTGTTAAAATAAGCATTTTCAAGCATTTCCAGGATCAAGCCGGAAATCGTCTCTCAAATAGAAGCAATATTAATAAAAACGAATAATAAAAAATTCGTCGTTTTTATGTTGTTTTACGCGTTAAACGATTAAAGTTCAAAACGTGCTGTTTTGCTTAAAATAATCATTTTCAAGCATTTTTAGATCGTTGAAATCGTTCAAATAGACGCAATATTAATAAAAACGAATAATAAAAATTTCTGTCGTTTTATGCTGTTTTACGCGTTAAAACGCAGATTAAAGCTCAAAACGTGCTGTTTTGCTAAAATAATCATTTTCAAGCATTTTAGATCGTTGAAATCATTCAAATAGACGCAATATTAATAAAAAACGAATAATAAAAATTTCGTCGTTTTATGCTGTTTTACGCGTTAAAACGCAGATTGCCCAAAACGTGCTGTTTTGCTAAAAATAATCATTTTCTGCTTTTAGATCGTTGAAATTGTTCAAATAGATCGCAATATTAATAAAACCTGTAACAATAAAAATTTCTGTCGCTTTATTCTGTTTTACGCGTTAAAACGCAGATTAAAGCTCAAACGTGCTGTTTTGCTAAAATAAGCATTTTCAAGCATTTTAGATCGCTTTGAAATCGTTCAAATAGAAGCAATATTAATAAAAAAACGAATAATAAAAAATTCGTCGTTTTTATGTTGTTTTACGCGTTAAAAAACGCAGATTAAAAGCTCAAAACGTGCTGTTTTGTTAAAATAATCATTTTCAAGCATTTTAGATCGTTGAAATCGTTCAAATAGACGCAATATTAATAAAACGAATAATAAAATTTCGTCGTTTTATGTTGTTTTACGTTAAACGCAGATTAAAAGCTCAAAACGTGCTGTTTTGCTAAAATAAGCATTTTCAAGCATTTTAGATCGTTGAAATCGTTCAAATAGAAGTAATATTAATAAAAACGAATAATAAAAAATTGTCGTTTTATGTTGTTTTACGTTAAAACGCAGATTAAAAGCTCAAAACGTGCTGTTTTGCTAAAATAATCATTTTCAAGCATTTTAGATCGTTGAAATCGTTCAAATAGACGCGCAATATTAATAAAACGAATAATAAAATGTCGTCGTTTTATGCTGTTTTACGCGTAAAACGCAGATTAAAGCTCAAAACGTGCTGTTTTGTTAAAATAAGCATTTTCAAGATTTTAGATCGTTGAAATCGGTTCAAATAGAAGTACATTAATAAAAACGAATAATAAAATACCTTCGTCGCTTTTATGCTGTTTTACGTGCTAAAAACGCAGATTAAAGCTCAAACGTGCTGTTTTGCTAAAATAATCATTTCGCTATTTTAGATCGCTGAAACGTTCAAATAGACGCAATATTAATAAAAACGATTAATAAAAATTTCGCCGTTTTAGTGCTGTTTTACGCGTTAAAACGCAGATTAAAGCTCAAAACGTGCCTGTTTCCTTTGTATAAAATAAGCATTTTCAAGCATTTTAGATCGTTGAAATCGTTCAAATAGGGAGCAATATTAATAAAACGAATAATAAAAAATTCGTCGTTTTTGCTGTTTTACGTTAAAACGTAGATTAAAGCTCAAAACGTGCTGTTTTGCTGCTAAAATAGTCAATTTTCAAGCATTTTAGATCGCTGAAATCTTTCAAATAGACGCATTATTAATAAAAACGAATAATAAATATTTCGTCGTTTTTATGCCGTTTTACGCGATAAAACGCAGATTAAAGCTCAAAACGTGCTGTTTTGCCAAAATAAGTATTTTCGCTAATTTTAGATCAAGCTGAAATCTTCAAATAGACGCATTATTAATAAAACGAATACAAAATATTTCGTCGTTTTATGCTGTTTCACGCTGGCGATAAAAACGCAGATTAAAGCTCAAACGTGCTGTTTTGCTAAATAAGCATTTTCTACATTTTAGGTCGTTAAATCGTTGAAATAGAAGCTATATTAATAAAAACAGAATAAGTAAAAATCGTCGTTTTGCGCGTTTTACGCGTTAAAACGCAGATTAAAGCCTCAAACGCGCCGTTTTGCTAAAATAAGCATTTTCAAGCATTTTAGATCGCTGAAATTGTTCAAATAGAAGCAATATTATAAAAAGTCTGAATAATAAAAATTCGTCGTTTTATGCTGTTTTACGCGTTAAAACGCAGATTAAAGCTCAAACGTGCTGTTTTGCTTAAAATAATCATTTTCAAGCATTTTAGATCGTTGAACTGTTCAAATATCGCAATATTAATAAAAACGCAATGTAGCAAAAATTTTGTCGCTTTTATGCTGTTTTACGCGTTAAAACGCAGATTAAAGCTCAAACGCGCCGTTTTGCTAAAATAAGCATTTTCAAGCATTTTAGGATCGTTGAAATCGTTCAAATAGAAGCACATAATAAAACACGAATAATAAAATTCGTCGTTTTGCTGTTTTACGCGTTAAAAAAGCAGATTAAAGCCTCAAACGTGCTGTTTTGCTAAAATAATCATTTTCAAGCATTTTAGACGTTGAAATCGTTCAAATAGACCCATTACAAAAAAAAACGAATAATAAAAATTTCTTTCAGTTTTTATGCTGTTTTACGCGTTAAAACGCAGATTAAAAGCTCAAAACGTGCTGTTTTGCTAAAATACATTTTCAAGCATTTTAGATCGTTGAAATCGTTCAAATAGAAGAATATTAATAAAACGAATAAAAAATTGTCGTTTTTATGTTGTTTTACGCGTTAAAACGCAGATTATAGCTCAAAACGTGCTGTTTCGCTAAAATAAGCATTTTCAAGCATTTTAGATCGTTGAACCGTTCAAATAGAAGCAATATTAATAAAACACGAATAATAAAAAATTCGTCGTTTTATGCTGTTTTTACGCGTTAAAACGCAGATTAAAAGCTCAAACGTGCTCTTTTCGCTAAAAATAATCATTTTCAAGCATTTTAGATCGTTGAAACCGTTCAAATAGAAGCTAAATATTACAAAAACGAATAATAAAAATTCGTCGTTTTTATGTTGTTTTACGCGTTAAAACGCAGATTAAAAGCTCAAAACGTGCTGTTTTGCTAAAATAACACTTCAAGCATTTTAGATCGTTGAAATCGTCTAAATAGACGCAATATTAAATGTAAAAAAAAAAACGAATAATAAAATTTCGTCGTTTTATAAAGTTGTTTTACGCGTTAAACGCAGATTAAAAGCTCAAACGTGCTGTTTTGCAAAAAAATAATCATTTTCGCCATTTTAAATCGCTGAAATCGTTCAAATAGATTGCGCATTATTAATAAAAACGATTAATAAAAATTTCGTCGTTTTATGCCGTTTTACGCGTTAAAACGCAGATTAAAGCTCAAACGTGCTGTTTTGCTAAAAATAAGCATTTTCACATTTTGTGATCGTTGAAATCGTTCAAATAGAAGCTAAATATTAATAAAAACGAATAATAAAAATTCGTCGTTTTTATGTTTCGGCGCGTTAAAACGCAGATTAAAAGCTCAAAACGTGCTGTTTCTAAGGCTAAAATAATCATTTTCAAGCATTTTAGATCGCTGAAATCGTTCAAATAGACGCAATTTATTAATAAAAACGAAATAATAAAAAATTTCGTCGTTTTTATGCTGTTTTACTACGCGTTAAACGCAGATTAAAGCTCAAACGCTGTTTTGCTAAAATAAGTACGCGCATTTTGTGATCGTTGGAAATCGTTCAAATAGAAGCAATATTAATAAAACGAATACCGTAAATTCGTCGTTTTATGCTGTTTTACGCGCTAAAACGCAGATTAAAAGCCTTCAGGAACGTGCTGTTTTGCTAAAATAATCATTTTCGCGCATTTTAGATCAAGCTGGAAATCGTTCAACAGACGCACATTATAAAAAACGAATAATAAAATTTCGTCGTTTTATGCTGCGTTTTACGCGCGCTACAAAATGCAGATTTCAAAGCTCAAACGTGCTGTTCTGCTGCTAAAATAAGCATTTTCAAGCATTTTATCGCTGACGTTCAAATAGAAGCCAATATTAATAAAAAAACGAATAATAAAAAATTCGTCGTTTTTATGCTGTTTTACGCGTTAAAACGTATCAAAAGCTGAAAACGTGCTGTTTTGCTAAAATAATCATTCTGCCATTTTAGATCGTCTGAAATCGCCTCAAATAGACGCAGCTATTAATAAAAAACGAATAATAAAAATTTCGTCGTTTTTATGCTGTTTTACGCGTTAAAACGCAGATTAAAAGCTCAAAACGTGCTGTTTTGCTAAAATAATCATTTTCAAGCATTTGTGATCGCTGAAATCGTTCAAATAGACGCGCGCAATATTAATAAAAACGAATAATAAAATTTAGTCGTTTTTATGCTGTTTTACGCGTTAAAACGCAGGACGCTCAAAACGTGTGCCGTTTTGCTAAAATAAGCATTTTCTAAGCATTTTAGATCGTTGAAATCGTCTTCAAATAGAAGCAATATTAATAAAACGAATAATAAAAAATTCGTCGTTTTATGCTGTTTTACGCGTTAAAACGTAGACAAAAGCCTCAAAAACGCTGTTTTGTTAAAATAATCATTTTCAAGCATTTTAGATCGTTGAAATCGTTCAACAGACGCAATATTAATAAAACGGAATACAAAAATTCTGCCGTTTTATGCTGTTTACGCGTTAAAACGCAGATTAAAAGCTCAAAACGCCGTTTTGCTAAAATAAGCATTTTCAAGCATTTTAGATTCGTTGAAAATCGTTCAAATAGAAGCAATATTAATAAAAAACGGTCAATAAATCTGTCGTTTTATGCGTTTTACGCGTTAAAACGTAGATTAAAGCCTTCAAAACGTGCTGTTTTGCTAAAATAATCATTTTCAAGATTTTAGATCGTTGAAACTGTTCAAATAGACGCAATATTAATAAAAAACGAATAATAAAAATGTCGTCGTTTTATAAGCTGTTTTACGCGTTAAACGCAGATTGTGCCCAAAACGTGCTGTTTTGTTGGCTAAAATAAGCATTTTCAAGCATTTTAGATCGTTGAAATGTCTGGCTAAATAGGAAGCCAACATTAATAAAAACGAATAATAAAAATTCGTCGTTTTATAAGTTGTTTTACGCGTTAAAACGCAGATTAAAGCTCAAAACGTGCTGTTTTGCTAAAATAAATCATTTTCTGCCATTTTAGATCAAGCTGAAATCGTTCAAATAGACGCAATATTAATAAAACGAATAATGTACCCCTGTCGTTTTATGCTGTTTTACGCGTTAAAACGCAGATTAAAGCTCAAAACGTGCTTGTTTTGCTTAAAATAATCATTTTCAAGCATTTTGCATCGTTGGAAATCATTCAAATATAGACGCAATATTAATAAAACTAATACTAAAATTTCGTCGTTTTATGTTGTTTTACGCGTTAAAACGCAGATTAAAGCTCAAAACGTGCTGCTGTTTTGCTAAAATAATCATTTTCGCTTTTTAGACGTTGAAATCGTTCAAATAGACGCAATATTAATAAAACGAATAATAAAATTTCGTCGTTTTTATTCTGTTTTACGCGTTAAAACGCGATTGCGCTCAAAACGTAGTTGTTTTGCTAAAATAAGCATTTTCAAGCATTTTAGATCGTTGAAATCGTTCAAATAGAAGCTAAATATTAATAAAAAACGAATAATGTGTACCCGTCGTTTTATGCCGTTTTACGCGTTAAAACGCAGATTGCGCCTGCAAACGTGCTGTTTTGTTAAAAATAACTTCATTTTCAAGCATTTTAGCATCGTTGAAATTCGTTCAAATAGACGCAATATTAATAAAAACGAATAATGTACCCGTCGTTTTATGTTGTTTCATGCCAAAACGCAGATTAAAGCTCAAAACGTGCTGCTTTGCTAAAATAAGCATTTTCAAGCATTTTAGATCGTTGAAATCGTTCAAATAGAAGCAATATTAATAAAAAACGAATAATGCAATTCGTCGTTTTTATGCTGTTTTACGCGTTAAAACGCGGTGATTAAAGCTCAAACGTGCTGTTTTGCTAAAAATAATCATTTTCAAGCATTTTAGATCGCTGAAATCGTTCAAATAGACGTACATAATAATAAAAAACGAATAATAAAAATGTCGCCCGTGAGGCTGCTTTAATGCGTAAAAACGCGATTGCTTCTCCAAAACGTGCTGTTTTGTTAAAATAAGCATTTTCTGCTACTTTGATCGTTGAAATCGTTCAAATAGAAGCAATATTAATAAAACAAATAATAAAAACTTCGTCGTTTTATGCTCTTACGCGTTAAAACGTGCGATTAAAGCTCAAACGCTGTTTTGCTAAAAATAATCATTTTCGCCATTTAGATCGTTGAAATCGTTCAAATAGACGCAATATTAATAAAAAACGATTAATAAAATTCTGCCGTTTTTATGTTGTTTTACGCGTTAAAACGCAGATTAAAGTCAAACGCTGGTTTTGCTGGCACAGCGGTCAAGCATTTTAGATCGCTGAAATGTTCAAATAGGGATGATTAATAAAAACGACAATAAAAATTCGTCGTTTTTATGTGCCAGTTTTACGCGTTAAAACGCGTGCAGATTAAAGCTCAAAACGTAAATGTTTTGCTGCTAAAATAATTTTCAAGCATTTAGATCGTTGAAATCTTCAAATAGACGCATTATTAATAAAAACGAATAATAAATATTTCGTCGTTTTAGTGCTGTTTCACGCGACAAAACGCAGATTAAAGCTCAAAAACGTGCCGTTTCTGCTAGGCCGCTACTTTCAAGCATTTTAGGATCGTTGGAAATCTTTCAAATAGACGCATTGATAATAAAAAAAACGAATAACAATATTTCGTCGTTTTGCGCGTTTTACGTGATAAAACGCAGATTAAAGCTCAAAACGTGCTGTTTTGCTAAAATGCTACTTTCAAGCATTTTAGGTCGCTGAAATCGTTGAAATAGGCTAAATATTAATAAAAACGAATAATAAAAAAATTGTCGTTTTATGCTGTTTTACGCGTTAAACGCAGATTAAAGCTCAAAAAACGTGCTGTTTTGCTAAAATGCTACCAAGCATTTAGACGTTGAAATCGTTCAAATAGAAGCTACATAATAAAAACGAATAATAAAAATTGTCGTTTTAAAGTTGTTTTACGCGTTAAAAATTCCAGATTAAAGCCTCAAAACGCTGTTTCAAATAATCATTTCAAGCATTTGATCGCTGAACCGTTCAAATAGACGCAATATTAATAAAACAAATAATAAAAAATTTTGCCGTTTTATGCTGTTTTACGCCAGTCGCAGATTAAAGCCCAAACGTGCCGTTTTGTTAAAAATAAGCATTTTCAAGCGTTTGACCGTTGAAATCAAGTCTGGGCGCAGACGCAATATTAATAAAAAACGAATAATAAAAAATTTCGTCGTTTTTATGCTGTTTTACGCGTTAAAACGCAGATTAAAGCTCAAAACGTGCTGTTTTGCTTAAAATAATCATTTTCAAGCATTTTAGATCGCTGAAATCGTTCAAATGGACGCAATATTAATAAAAAACGAATAATAAAAATTTCGTCGTTTTATGCTGTTTTACCGCGTTAAAAGTTAAGATTAAAGCTCAAAACGTGCTGTTTTGCTGCTAAATAAGCATTTTCAAGCATTTTAGATCGTTGAACGGCCCAAATAGAAGCAATATTACAAAAACGAATAATAAAAAATTCGTCGTTTTTATGATGTTTACGCGTTAAAACGCAGATTAAAGCTCAAAACGTAGCTGTTTGCTAAAATAATCATTTTCAAGCATTTTAGACGCTGAAATCGTTCAAATAGACGCAATAATTAATAAAAACGAATAATAAAATTTCGTCGTTTTTGCGTTGCGGTTTTACCCGTTAAAACGTGAGATTAAAGCCTTCAAACGTGCTGTTTTGCCGCTAAAATAAGCAGTTTGCCATTTTAGATCGTTGGAAATCACGTTCAAATAGAAGCAATATTAATAAAAACGAATAATAAAAAAATTGTCGTTTTTATGCGTTGTTTACGCCCTTAAAACGCATTGAAGCTCAAAAACGCGTTGCTCTTTGCTGCTAAAAATAATCATTTTCGCTACATTTTAGACGCCGGTAAACGCCTGGGTAAATAGGCGCAATATTAGTCGCCCAACAATAAAAATTTCACGTTTTATAAGTGTTTTACGCGTTAAACGTGATTAAAGCTCAAAACGTGCTGCTGTTTTGCTAAATAAGCATTTTCAAGCATTTTAGATCGTTGAAATCATTCAAATAGCTACATTAATAAAAACGAATAAATAAAAATTCGTCGTTTTATGCTGTTTACGCGTTAAACGCAGATTAAAGCTCCTCAAACGTGCTGTGTTTTGGCGTAAAAATAATCATTTTCGCCATTTTAGATCGCTGAAATCAGTTCAAATAATTTTAAACATACCAAAAACGAATAATAAAAATTTCTGCTGCTCTTAGCGTTGTTTTACGCGTTAAAACGCAGATTAAAGCTCAAACGTGTTGTTCTTGCTAAAATAAGTATTTCTAAGCATTTAGATCGTTGAAATTGCCCAAATAGAAGCAAATATTAATAAAAACGAATAATAAAAAATTAGCCGTTTTATGTGCTGTTTTACGTTAAAACGCAGATTAAAGCTCAAAACGTGCTGTTTTGCTAAATAATCATTTTCTGCTGATTTTAGATCGTTGAAATCGTTCAACAGACGGCCATTAATAAAACGAATAATAAAAAATTTCTTCGTTTATGTTGCGCCTACGCGTTAAAAACGCAGATTAAAAGCCTTCAAAACGTGCTGTTTCGCTAAAATAAAGGCTCTTTCAAGCATTTTAGATCGTTGAAATCGTTCAAATAGACGTAATATTAATAAAAACGAATAATAAAAAATTCAATGTTTTTATGTTGTTTTACGTTAAAAACGCAGATTAAAAGCTCAAAACGTGCTGTTTTGCTAAAATAATCATTTTCAAGCATTTTAGATCGTTGAAATCGTTCAAATAGACGCAATATTAATAAAAACGAATAATAAAAATTCGTCGTTTTATGTGTTTTACGCGTTAAAACGCAGATTAAAGCTAAAAACGTGCTGTTTTGCTAAAAATAATCATTTTCAAGCATTTTAGACTGAAATCGTTCAAATAGAAGCAATATTAATAAAACGAAAAATTTAAAATCGTCGTTTTATGTTTTACGCGTTAAAACGCAGATTAAAGCTCAAAACGTGCTGTTTTGCTAAAATAACATTTTCGCCATTTTAGATCGTTGAAATCGTTCAAAGACGCAATATTAATAAAAACGAATAATAAATCTCGTCGTTTTATGCTTGTTTTACGCGTTAAACGCAGATTAAAAGCTCAAAACGTGCTGTTTTGCTAAATACATTTTCGCTTTTGATCGTTGAAATCGTTCAAATAGACGCAATATTAATAAAACGAATAACAAAAATTCGTCGTTTTATGCTGTTTTACGCGTTAAAACGCAGATTAAAAGCTCAAAACGTGCTGTTTTGCTAAAATAATCATTTTCAAGCATTTTAGATCGTTGAAATCGTTCAAAAGACGCAATATTAATAAAAACGAATAATAAAAATTTCGTCGTTTTATGCTGTTTTACGCGTTAAAACGCAGATTAAAGCTAAAAACGTGCTGTTTTGCTAAAATAAGCATTTTCAAGCCATTTAGATCGTTGAAATCGTTCAATGGGAGCAATATTAATAAAAACGAATAATAAAAATTCCGTCGTTTTATGCTGTTTTACGCGTTAAAACGCAGATTAAAGCTCAAAACGTGCTGTTTTGCTAAAATAATCATTTTCAAGCATTTTAGATCGTTGAAATCGTTCAAATAGACGCAATATTAATAAAAACAAAATAATAAAATTTCGTCGTTTTGCCGTTTTATGCGTTAAAAACGCAGATTAAAAAGCTCAAAACGTGCTGTTTTGCTAAAATAAGTATTTTTGCTATTTTAGATCGTTGAAATCGTTCAAATAGAAGCAATATACAATAAAAACGAATAATGTACCTCGTCGTTTTTATGCTGTTTTACGCGCTGCGCAGATTAAAAGCTCAAAACGTGCTGTTTGCTAAAATAATCATTTTCAAGCATTTACATCGTTGAAAATCGTTCAAATACGCAGTATTAATAAAAACAAATAATAAAAAATTTCGTCGTTTTATGTTGTTTTATGCGTTAAACGCAGATTAAAAGCTCTCAAAACGTGCTGTTTTCCCAAAATAATCATTTTCAAGCATTTTGTATCGTTGAAATCGTTCAAATAGACGTGCGCAATATTAATAAAAACGAATAATAAAAATTTCGTTGTTTTATGCTGTTTTACGTTAAACGCAGATTAAAGCTCAAAACGTGCTGTTTTGCTAAAATAATCATTTTCGCTAACTTTTAGATCGTTGAATGTTCAAATAGACGCAATATTAATAAAACCGAATAATAAAAATTTTCGTCACTTTTATGCTGTTCCCACGCGTTAAAAACGACGGTGATTAAGCTCAAACGTGCTGTTTTGCTAAAATAAGCATTTTCAAGCATTTTAGATCGTTGAAATCGTTCAAATAGAAGCAATATTAATAAAAACGAATAATGCAATTCGTTTATGTTGTTTACGCGTTAAAAAACGCAGATTAAAAAGTCAAAACGTGCTGTTTTTGCTAAATAATCATTTTCTCAAGCATTTTTGTGATCGTTGAAATCGTTCAAATAGACGCAATATTAGCTTAAAAAAACGAATAATAAAAAATTTGTCGCTTTTATGTGCTGTTTTTACGCGTTAAAACGCAGATTAAAGCTCAAAACGCTGTTTTGTTAAAATAATCATTTTTCAAGCCTTTAGATCGTTGATATCGTTCAAATAGACGCAATATTAATAAAAAAACTACAATAAAAATTTCGTCGTATGTTATTTTACGCGTTAAAAACGCAGATTAAAAGCTCAAAAACGTGTTGTTTTGCTGCTAAAATAAGCATTTTCAAGCATTTTAGATCGTTGAAATCGTTCAAATAGAAGAAATATTAATAAAAATCTAATACGTACCTGTCGTTTTTATGCGCTGTTTACGCGTTAAACGTAGATTAAAGCTCGTAAACGCGTAGTTTTGCTAAAATAATCATATATATCTTCAAGCATTTTACCCGTTGAAATCGTCTTCAAATAGACGCGCAACATTAATCAAAAAACGAATAATAAACATCATTTCGTCGTTGTTATGCGTTGTTTTACGCGTTAAAACGCAGATTAAAGCTCAAAACGTGCTGTTTTGCTGCTAAAATAATCATTTTCAAGCATTTTACATCGTTGAAATCGTTCAAATAGAGACGCAATATTAATAAAAACAAATAATAAAAATACTCGTCGTTTTATAAGCTGTTTTACGCGTTAAAACGCAGATTAAAAGTCAAAACGTGCTGTTTTGCTAAAAATAAGCATTTTTAAAGCATTTTTAGATCGCCGAAACCGTTCAAATAGAAGCAATATTAATAAAACCAGCCGGTCAAAAATTCGTCGTTTTGCTGTTTTACGCGTTAAAACGCAGATTAAAGCTCAAAACGTGCTGTTTTGCTGCTAAAATAATCATTTTTCAAAGAGCATTTTAGACGATCGTTGAAATCGTTCAAATAGACGCAATATTAATAAAAAAACGAATAATGTACTTCGTCGTTTTATGCTGTTTTACGCGTTACAACGCAGATTAAGCTCAAAACGTGCTGTTTCGCTAAAATACATTTTCGTAAGCATTTGTGATCGTTGAAATCGCCTCAAATAGAAGCAATATTAATAAAAACGAATAATGTACCCGTCGTTTTATGCTGTTTACGCGTTAAAAACGCAGACAAAAGCTCAAAACGTGCTGTTTTTGCTATAATAATCATTTTCAAGCATTTTAGATCGTTGAAATCGTTCAAATAGACGCAATATTAATAAAAACGAATAATAAAAATTTCGTCGTTTTATGCTGTTTTACGCGTTAAAACGTGATTGCCTCAAAACGTGCTGTTTTGTCAAAATAAGCATTTTCGCTACTTTTAGATCGTTGAAATCGTTCAAATAGACGCAATATTAATAAAAACGAATAATAAAAAATCGGGTCGTTTTTATACGTTTCGCCGCGCTAAAACCCGCAGATTAAAGCTCAAACGCGCTGTTTTGCTAAAATAATCATTTTCAAGCATTTTAGACCGTTTTGGCAAATCGTTCAAATAGACGCAATATTAATAAAACGAATAATAAAAATTTCGTCGTTTTTATGCTGCTCTTTTATCGCGTTAAACGCAGATTAAAAGCTCAAAACGTGCTGTTTTGCTAAACAAAGCATTTTCAAGCATTTTAGACCGTTTAAATCGTTCAAATAGAAGAAATATTAATAAAAACGAATAATAAAAATTCGTCAAGCTTTTATAAGCTGTTTTACGCGTTAAAACGCAGATTAAAAGCTCAAACGTCCTGTTTTGCTAAAAATAATCATATCCGCTATTTGTATCGTTGAAATCGTTCAAATAGACGTGCACATTAATAAAACGAATAATAAAAATTTTCGTCGTTTTTATGCGCTGTTTTACGCTGCTGGGCAGATTAAAAGCTCAAACGTGCTGTTTTGCTAAAATAATCATTTTCAAGCATTTTAGATCGTTGAAATCGTTCAAATAGACGCAATATTAATAAAAAACGAATAATAAAATTTCGTCGTTTTTATGTTGTTTTACGCGTTAAAACGCAGATTAAAGCTCAAAACGTGCTTTCGTTTTGCTAAAATAAGCATTTCCAGCATTTTAGATCGTTGAAATCGTTTAAATAGCTAACATTAATAAAAACGAATAATAAAAATTCGTCGTTTTATGCGCTGTTTTACGCGTTAAAAACGCAGATTAAAAGCTCCTCAAACGTGCTGTTTTGCTAAAATAATCATTTTCAAGCATTTTAGATCGTTGAAATCGTTCAACAGACGCAATATTAATAAAAACGAATAATAAAAATGTCGTCGTTTTTTATGCGCTGTTTTACGCGTTAAAACGCAGATTGCGCCTCAAACGTGCTGTTTTGCTAAATTAAGCATTTTCAAGCATTTTAGATCGTTGAAATAGTTCAAATCGAAGCACAATAATAAAAACGAATAATAAAAATTGTCGTTTTATAAAGCGTTTTACGCGTTAAAACGCAGATTAAAAGCTCAAAACGTGCTGTTTTGCTAAAAAATAATCATTTTCAAGCATTTTAGATCGTTGAAATCGTTCAAATAGACGCAATATTACTAAAAACGAATAATAAAATTTCCCGTCGTTTTGCTGTACGTAAGCATTTTCAAGCATTTTAGATCGTTGAAATCGCCCGGAAGCAATGATAATAAAACGAATAATGTGTACTTCGTCGTTTTATGCTGCTTTACGCGTTAAAAATCGCAGATTAAAAGCTCAAAAACGTGCTGTTTTGCTAAAATACCATTTTCAAGTATTTTAGATCGCTGAAGTCGTTCAAATAGAAGTAATATTAATAAACAACGAATAATAAAAAATTGTCGTTTTTATGCTGTTTTACGTTAAAACGCAGATAAAGCTCAAACGTGCTGTTTGTTAAAATAATCATTTTCAAGCATTTTAGACGTTGAAATCGTTCAAATAGACGCTGGAATATTAATAAAAACGAATAATAAAAATTTCGTCGTTTTGAGTGCGTTGTTTTACGCGTTAAACCGCAGATTAAAAGCTCAAAACAAGCTGTTTGCTAAAATAAGCATTTTCAAGCATTTTAGATCGTTGAAATCGTTCAAATAGAAGCAATAGTTAATAAAAACGAATAAAAAATAAGTTCGTCGTTTTTATGCTGTTTTACGCGTTAAAACGCAGATTAAAAGCTCAAACGTGCTGTTTTGCTAAAAATAATCATTTTCGCCATTTAGATCGTTGAAATCGTTCAAATAGACGCAATATTAATAAAACGAATAATAATAATTTCGTCGTTTATGTTGCGTTTTACGCGTTAAAACGCAGATTAAAGCTCAAAACGTGCTGTTTTGCTAAAAATAAGCATTTTTCAAGCATTTTAGATCGTTGAAATCGTTCAAATAGATCGCAATATTAATAAAAAACGAATAATAAAAATTTCGTCGTTTTTATGCCGTTTTACGCGTTAAAAAAAACGCAGATTAAATCTCAAAACGTGCTCGTTTCGCTAAAAATAAAGCATTTTCAAGAATTTTAGATCGTTGAAATTGTTCAACAGTTATATTAATAAAAACGAATAATAAAAAATAATTCGTCGTTGTTTTACGCGTTAAAACGCAGATTAAAAGCTCCTCAAAACGTGCTGTTTTGCTAAAAATAAGCATTTTGCCAGCATTATAGATCGTTGGAAATCGTTCAAATAGACGCAATATTAATAAAAACGAATAATAAAACTTTCGTCGTTTTTATGCCGTTTTGGCCGCGTTAAAAAACGTGCAGATTAAAAGTCAAAACGTGTGCTGTTTTGCTAAAAATAAGCATTTTCGCTATTTGTGATCGCTGAAGTTCAAATAGAAGAAATATTAATAAAAAACGAATAATGTACCTGTCGTTTTATGCTGTTTTACGCGTTAAAACGCAGATTGCGCTCAAAAACGTGCTGTTTTGCTGCTAAAATAATGATACTTTCGCCATTTTAGATCGTTGAAATCGTTCAAATGACGCAATATTAATAAAAACGAATAATAAAAATTTCGTCGTTTTATGCCGTTTTACCGCGTTAAAAAAACGTGATTAAAAGCTCAAAAACGTGCTGTTTTGCTAAAATAATCATTTTCAAGCACTTTAGATCGTTGAAATCGTTCTTCACAACAGACGCAATATTAATAAAAAACGAATAATAAAAATTTCGTCGTTTTTATGTTGCTTTTACGCGTTGAAAACGCAGATTAAAAGTCAAAACGTGCTGTTTTGCTAAAATAAGCATTTTCAAGCATTTTAGATCGTTGAATCGTTCAAATAGTAGCTATTATAATAAAAACGAATGATAAAATTCGTCGTTTTATGCTGTTTTACGCGTTAAAACGCAGATTAAAAGCTAAAAACGTGCTGTTTTGCTAAAATAATCATTTTCAAGCATTTTAGATCGTTGAACCGTTCAAATAGACGCAATATTAATAAAAACGAATAATAAAAATTTTCTCGTCGTTTTTATGCTGTTTACGTAGCGTTAAAACGCAGATTAAAAGCTCAAACGTGTTGTTTCGCTAAAATAAGTATTTTTCAAGAATTTGTATCGTTGAAATCGTTCAAATAGAAGTTATATTAATAAAAAAAAACGAATAATAAAAAATTCGTCGTTTTATGCTGTTTTACGCGTTATTAAAAACGCAGATTAAAAGCCTCTCAAAAACGTGCTGTTTTGCTATAAAATAAGCATTTTCAAGCATTATAGATCGTTGAATGTTCAAATAAATGCACACATAATAAAAAACGAATAATAAAAAATTTCGTCGTTTTATGCTGTTTTATGCGTTAAAAATGCAGATGTGCCTCAAAACGTGCTGTTTGCTACAAAAACAAGCATTTTCTCAAGCATTTTGTGATCGTTGAAATCGTTCAAATAGACGCAATACAATAAAACGACAATAAAACTTTCGTCGTTTTGTTTACGCGTTAAAACGCAGATTAAAGCCTCTCTCTCAAAACGTGCTGTTTTGCTAAAATAAACATTTTCAAGCATTTTAGATCGTTGAAATCGTTCAAATAGAAGCAATATTAATAAAAACGAATAATAAAAATTCGTCGTTTTTATGTTGTTTTATGTTAAAACGTGCAGATTAAAGCTCAAAACGTAAGCGGTTTTGCTACAAGGTAGTCAATCATTTTCAAGCATTTTAGATCGTTGAAATCGTTCAACAGGACGCATATTAATAAAAACGAATAATGTTCTCGTCGTTTTATGCTGTTTTACGCGTTAAAACGCAGATTAAAAGCTCAAAAAACGCTGTTTTATGAAAATAAGCATTTTTCAAGCATTTTAGATCGTTGAAATCGTTCAAATAGAAGCAATAGTTAATAAAAACGAATAAAAAATTCGTCGTTTTATGCTTTTTACGCGTTAAAACGTGATTAAAGCTCAAAACGTGCTGTTTGCTAAAATAAGCATTTTCAAGCATTTTAGATCGTTGAAATCGTTCAAATAGACGCAATATTAATAAAAACGAATAATAAAAATTCGTCGTTTTTATGCTGTTTTACGCGTTAAAACGCAGATTAAAGCTCAAAACGTGCTGTTTTGCTAAAATAATCATTTTCAAGCATTTTAGATCGTTGAAATCGTCTCAAATAGACGCAATATTAATAAAACGAATAATAAAAACTTCGTCGTTTTATGCTGTTTTACGCGTTAAAACGCAGATTAAAGCTCAAAACGTGCTGTTTTGCTAAAATAAGCATTTTCAAGCATTTTTGATCGTTGAAATCGTTTAGATAGAAGAAATATTAATAAAAACGAATAATAAAAATTCGTCGTTTTATGCTGTTTTACGCGTTAAAACGCAGATTTAAAGCTCAAAACGTGCTGTTTTGCTAAAATAATCATACTCAAGCATTTTAGATCGTTGAAATCGTTCAAATAGACGCAATATTAATAAAAACGAATAATAAAAATTTCGTCGTTTTATGCTGTTTTATGCGTTAAAACGCAGTTTAAAAACTCAAAACTTGCTGTTTTGCTAAAATAATCATTTTCAAGCATTTTAGACCCTTTAAAACCCCCTTTTTCAAATAGACGCAATATTAAAAAAAAATGAATAAAAAAAATTTCGTCTTTTTTTATGTTTTACGGGTTAAAACGCAGATTAAAAAAAACCAAACCCTGTTTTGCTAAAAAAAAGCTTTTTTCAAGCTTTTTAGATCGTTGAAACCCCTTTCCCAAATAGAAGCAATATTAATAAAAAGGGAATAAAAAAAAATTCGTCTTTTTTATGCTGTTTTACGCGTTAAAACGCAGTTTAAAAAGCTAAAAACTGTTTTTTTTGCTAAAATAATCTTTTTCCAAGCATTTTAGACCCCGTTGAAATCGTTCAAAATAGACCAATATTTAAAAACGAATAATAAAAAATTTCGTCTTTTTTTATGCTTTTTTTTTACGCGTTAAAACGCAGATTAAAGCTCAAAACGTGCTTTTTTTGTTTTAAAATAATCTTTTTTCAAAAGCTTTTTTTAGACCCCGTTGAAATCGAAAAAAAAAGGGGGCGCAATATTAAAAAAAAACGAATAATAAAAATTTCGTCTTTTTTATGCTGTTTTACGCGTTAAAACCAGATTAAAGCTAAAAACGTGCTGTTTTGCTAAAATAAGCTTTTTTAAAACTTTTTTTAGACCCCGTTGAAATCTTTTCAAATAGAAGAAATATTAATAAAAACGAATAAAAAAATTCGTCGTTTTTTATGTTTTGTTTTACGCGTTAAAACGCAGTTTAAAAAACCAAAACGTGCTTTTTTTTGTTTTAAAAAAAGCATTTTCAAAGCTTTAAGATCGTTGAAATCTTTTCAAATAAAGAAATATTAAAAAAAACGAAAATAATAAAAAGTCGTCGTTTTTATGCTGTTTTCCGCGTTAAAACGCAGATTAAAGCTCAAAAGGGATGTTGTTTTGCAAAAAAATTCATTTTCAAGCATTTTGATCGTTGAAACCCGTTAAATAGCCCAATAAAAATTTAAAAACGAATAAAAAAAAAAATTTCGTCGTTTTTTTGCTGTTTTACGGGGTTAAAAACGCAGATTAAAGCTCAAAAGGGTGCTGTTTTGTTTTAAAATAATCTTTTTCAAGCTTTTTTAGATTTTGGAAACCCTTTTTCAAATGACGCAATTTTTAAAAAAAAACGAATAATAAAATTTCGTCGTTTTTATGCTTTTTTTGCGTTAAAACGAATTTAAAAACTCAAAACGTGCTTTTTTTGCTAAAATAAGCTTTTTTAAAGCTTTTAATCTTTTGAAATCGTTCAAATAGAAGAAATAAAAAAAAACAATAAAAAAAAAATTGGGGAAACATGCTGTTTTGCGTTAAAACGCAGTTTAAAAACCTCAAAAACGTGTTGTTTGTTTTAAAATAATCTTTTTCAAGCATTTTAGATCGTTGAAATCACGTTCAAATAGCCCAAATATTAAAAAAAACGAATAAAAAAAATTTCGTCGTTTTTATGCTGTTTTCCCCCTTTAAAAACGCAATTTTAAAAAAAAGGCTTTTTTTGTTTTAAAAAAAAAGCATTTTCAAGCATTTTAGATCGTTGAAATCTTTCCCTCTATTTGTTTCAGCAATATTAAAAAAAAACAAAAAATAATAAAAAATTTCTTCTTTTTTTATGCTGTTTTGCTTTTTAAACGCAGTTTAAAAAGCTCAAAGGGGTTTTTGATTTCCCAAAAAAATTTTTTTCCAAGCAAGATCCCCGGAAATCTTTTCAAATGAAGAAAAAAGGGAAAACGAATAAAAAAAAAATTCGTCGTTTTTATGCTGTTTTCCCGCTTTAAAAACGCAGTTTAAAAAACTAAAAACGTTGCTGTTTTGCAAAAAATAATCATATTAAAAGCATTTTGGTTTTTGAAAATGCAAAAACCGCAATATTAATAAAAACGAATAAAAAAAAATTTCGTCTTTTTTATGCTTTTTTACGCTTTAAAAACGCAGTTTAAAAACAAAAACTTCGTTTGTTTAAAATAACCCTTTTCAACCCTTTTAGATGGGTTGGAAAATCTTTCAAATAGACGCAATATTAATAAAAACGAAATAAAAATTTCGTTTTTTTGGCTGTTTTACGGGGGTTTAAAACGAAAATTTAAAAACTAAAAACTGCTTTTTTCCCAAAAAAAAGCTTTTTTAAAAGCATTTTAGATCGTTGAA
>NW_027046259.1:0-28933 GCF_025399875.1 Dalotia coriaria | reverse complement strand
TTTTTTTTGGGTTAAAAAAATTTTTTTTTTCAAAAAAAAAAAAAAAAAAAAAAATTTTTTTTTTTTTTTTTTTTTCCCAAAAAAAATTTTTTTTTTTTTTTTTAAAATTTTAAATTTTTTGGTTTTAAAAAAAAAAAAAAAAAATTTAAAAAAAAATTTTTTTTTTTTTTTTTAAAAAAAAATTAAAAAAAGGTTTTTTTTGCTAAAAAAAACTTTTTAAAAAAAATTTTTTTTTAAAAAAAAAATTTAAAAAAAAAAAAAAAAATTTCGTTTTTTTTTTTTTTTTTTAAAAAAAAAAAAAAAACCTTTTTTTTAAAAAAAAAATTTTTTAAAACCCCGGAAAAAATTTAAAAAAAAAAAAAAAAATTTTTTTTTTTTTTTTAAAAAAAAAAAAAGGGTTTTTTAAAAAAAATTTTTAAATTTTTAGATCGTTGAAATCGTTCAAAAAAAAATTTTTAAAAAAAAAAAAAAAAAAGGTTTTTGGTTTTTTTCCAAAAACCGCAAAAAAAACCCCTTTTTTTTAAAAAATTTTAAAAAAAATTTTTTTTTTTTTGGGGGGAAAAAAAAAAAAAAAAAAAAAAAAAAATTTTTTTTCCTTTTTTTTTTTTAAAAGGGTTTTTTTTTAAAAAAATTTTTTGGAAAAAAATTTTAAAAAAAAAAATTTAAAAATTTTAAAAAATTTTAAAAAAATTTTTAAAAAAATTTTTTTTTTTTAAAACCTTTTTTAAAAGGGGTTTTTAAAAAAAAAAAATTTTTTTAAATTTGGGTTTTAAATTTTTGGAAAAAATTTTAAAAAAAAACCAATAAAAAAAAAAGGTTTTTTTTTTAAAAAATTTTTTAAAAAAAAAAATTTTTAAAAAAATTTTTTGGGAAAAATTTTTTCCCCAAAAAATTTAAACTTTAAAGGGGAAAAAAACCCTTTTTTTAAAAAAAGGAAAAAAAAAATTTTTTAAAAAAAAAAAAAAAATTTTTTTTTAAAAAAATTTTTTTTGGTTTTAAAAAAAAAAAAAATTTTTTTAAAAAAAAAGGAAAAAAAAAATTTTTTTTTTTTTTAAAAAAAACCCCCAAAAATTTAAAAGGGGTTTTTAAAAAAAAAATTTTTTAAAAAAATTTTAAAAAAAATTCGTTTTTGGAAAAAATTTAAAAACGAAAATTAAAAAAAATTTTTTTTTTTTTTTAAAAAAAAAAACTTTCTTTTAAAAAAAATTTTTTTAAAAAAAAAAAATTTTTTTTTTTCCCCTTTAAAAAAAAAAAAAAGGTTTTTTTTAAATTTTTTTTTTAAAAAAATTTAAATCCCGGGGAAAAAAAAAAAAAAATTTTTAAAATTTTTTGTTTTTTTAAAAAAAAAAAAAAAAAAAAATTCCTTTTTTAAAATTTTTAAAAAAAAGGGGGGGGGAAAAAAAAAAAAAAAGTTTTTAAAAAAATTTTTTTTTTTTTTAAACGCAAAAAAAAAAAATTTTTTTTTTTAAAATTTTTTTTTAAAAATTTTTTAAAAGGGTTTTTTAAAAAAACTTTTAAAAAATTTTTAAAAATTTTTTGGAAAAACCTTTAAAAAAAAAAAGGGAAAAAAAAAAAAATTTTTTTTTTTGGGGGGGTTTAAAACCGGTTCCAAAAAACCAATTTTTTAAAAAAAAAAAAATTTTAAATTTTGGGGTTTTTTAAATTTTAAAAAAAATTTAAAAAAAGGGGGTTTTTAAAAATTTTTTTTTGTTTAAAAAAAGGGGAAAAAAAAAAAAAAGGGGTAAAAAAGGGTTTTTTTTTTTGGGGGGTTTTTAAAAAAAGGGTTTTTTAAAAAAATTTTTTTTTTTTTTTTTAAGGGGGAAAAAAAAAAATTTTTTTCCCCTTTTTTTGGGAAAATTTTAAACTTTTCCCAAAAAAACCCCTTTTTTTTTAAAAAAAAATTTGGGTTTTTTTTTTTTAAAAAGGAAAAATTTAAAATTTTTTAAAAAGGTTTTTTTCCAAAAAAACCCCCCCAAAAAAATTTAAAAAAAAATTTTTAAAAAAAGGCAAAAAAAAAATTGGGTTTTTTTTTTTTAAAAAAGGAAAAAAAAATTTTTTTTTTTTAAAAAAAAAACCCTTTTTTTTAAAAAAATCGTTCAAATAAAAAAAAAAAAAAAAAAAAAAATTTTTTTTTTATTTTTTTTTTTAAAAAAAAAAAAAAAAAACCCCGGGGGTTTTTAAAAAAATTTTTAAAAATTTTTTTAAATTTGGGGGGGAAATTTAAAAAAAAAAAAAAAATTTTTTTTTTTTTTTTAAAAAGGTTAAAAAAAAAATTTTGTTTTAAAAAAAAATTTTTTTTAAATTTCCAAAAAAAAATTTTAAAAAAAAAAAAAATTTTTTTTTTTTTTTTAAAAAAGGGGGAAAAAAAAAAATTGTTTTTTAAAAAAAATTTTTTTTTTAAAATTTGAAATCGTTAAAATAGAAGCAATATTAATAAAAACGAATAATAAAAATTCGTCGTTTTTATGCTGTTTTACGCGTTAAGCGTTAAAGCTCCAAACGTGCTGTTTAGCAAATAAGCATTTTCAAGCATTTAAGATGCGGTGAAATCCTCGTTCCAGAAATAGACGCAATATTAATAAAAAACGAATAATAAAATTTCGTCGTCTTTATGCTGTTTACGCGCGTTAAACGCAGGGCAAAACTCAAAACGTGCTGTTTTGCTAAAATAAGCATTTTCAAGCATTTTAGATCGTTTGAAATCGTTCAAAAAAAAGCAATATTAAAAAAAAACGAATAAAAAAAAATTGTCTTTTTTTGCTGTTTTAGGGTTTAAAAACGCAGATTAAAGCTCAAAACGCTGCTTTGCAAAAATAAGCATTTTCAAGCATTTTAGATCGTTAAAACGTTCAAATAGAAGCAAATTTAAAAAAAAACGAAAAAAAAAAAATTTTTTTTATGCTTTTTTTACGCTTTAAAAAACCAGTTTCTCAAAACGTGCTGTTTTGCTAAAATGCAATTTCAAGATTTTAGATCTTTGGGGAAACGTTCAAATAGACGCAATATTAAAAAACGAATAAAAAAAAACTTCGTCTTTTTTATGCTGTTTTACGCGTTAAAACGCAGTTTAAAAGCCAAAAACGTGTTTTTGAAAAATAATCTTTTTCGAGCATTTTAGATCGTTGAAATCGTTCAAATAGAAGCAATTAATAAAAAACGAATAAAAAACGTCGTTTCGCTTTTTTTGCGAAAACGAAATTAATGCTCAAAAGGGCTGTTTTGCTAAAATAAGCATTTTCGCTTTTTAGATCGTTGAAACGTTCAAAAGACGCTTTTTAAAAAAAAAACGAATAATAAAAACGCGTTTTATGCGTTTTACGCGTTAAACGCAGATTCAGCTAAAAACATGTTTCAAAAATAAGCATTTTCAAGCATTTTAGATCGGAAATCGTTTAAATAGAAGCAATATTAAAAAAAAACGAAAATAAAAATTTCGTCGTTTTATGCTGTTTTGCGTTAAAACGCAGATTAAACTCAAAACGTGCTGTTTTGCTAAAATAAGCATTTTCAAGATTTTAGATCGTTAAAACGTTCAAATAGAGCTATTTAAAAAAACGAATAATAAAAATTGTCGTTTTATGTTTTTTCGCGTTAAAACGGATTACAGCTCAAAACGAGCTGTTTTGCTAAAATAAGATTTTCAAGCAAGATCGTTGAAACTTTTTAGAAGCAATAAAAAAACGAATAATAAAAATTTCTTCGTTTTATGTTGTTTTACGCTTTAAAAAAACGCGTTAAACTCAAACGTGCTGTTTTGCTAAAATAAGCATTTTCAACTTTTAGATCGTTGAAATCGTTTAAATAGAAGCAATATTAAAAAAAAACGAATAATAAAAATTCTCATTTTTATGCTGTTTTACGCGTTAAAAACGCAGATTAAACCCAAAAAACGTGCTGTTTTGCTAAAAAAAGATTTTCGCATTTTAGATCGGGGAAATCGTTCAAATGACGCAATTTTAAATAAAAAAACGAATAAAAAAAAATTTGTGTTTTATGCTGTTTTCGGTTAAAACGCTGTTTAAAAACCTCAAAACGCGCTGTTTTGCCAAAATAAGCATTTTCAAGCATTTTAGATCGTTGAAATCGTTCAAATAGCTAATATTAATAAAAACGAATAATGCGCACCGGTCGTTTTAGCGGTTGCCTTTACGCGTTAAAACGCAGATTAAAGCTCAAAACGTGCTTTCGTTTTGCTAAAAATAAGCATTTTCAAGCATTTTAGATCGCTGGAAATCGTCTTCAAATAGAAGGCAATATTAATAAAAAGAAATAATAAAAATTCGTCGTTTTTATGTTGTTTTACGCCAAAACGCAGATTAAGCTCAAAACGTGCTGTTTTGCTAAAATAAGCATTTTCAAGCATTTTAGATCGTTGGAATCGTTCAAATAGACGCAATAATAAAAAACGAATAATAAAAAAATTCGTCGTTTTATGCTGTTTTGCCGCGCTAAAACGCAGATTTACCAAAACGTGCTGCTCGGCTAAAATAAGCATTTTCAAGCATTTTGTGATCGTTGAAATCGTTCAAATAGAAGCTAAATATTACCGTAAAAATGAATAATAAAAATCGTCGTTTTATGCTGTTTTACGCGTTAAACGTGATTAAAAGCTCAAAACGTACTGTTTTGCTAAAATAAGTATTTTCAAGCATTTTAGATCGTTGAAATCGTTCAAATAGGAAGCAATATTAATAAAAAAGGAATAATAAAATTCGTCGTTTTTATGCTGTTTTTACGCGTTAAAACGCGGTGATAAAGCTCAAAACGTGCTGTTTTGCTAAGTACATTTTCAAGCATTTTAGATCGTTGAAATCGTTCAAATAGACGCAATATTAATAAAAAAACGAATAATAAAAAATTCGTCGTTTTTATGCTGTTTTACGCGTTAAAACGCAGATTAAAAGCTCAAAAACGTGCTGTTTTGCTGCTAAAAATAAGCATTTTCAAGCATTTTATCGCTGCTGAAATCGTTCAGCCGGAAGCGGCCATTACCAAAAAACGAATAATAAAAAAATTCGTCGTTTTATGCTGTTTACGCTGCTAAAACGCAGATTAAAAGCTCTAAAACGTGCCGTTTTAAAAATGCTACTTTCAAGCATTTTAGAGCGTTGAAATCGTTCAAATAGCAATATTAATAAAAACGAATAATAAAAAATTCGTTGTTTTTATGTTTTACGCGTTAAAAAACGCAGCATTAAAGCTCAAACGTGCTGTTTTGCTAAAATAAGCATTTTCAAGCATTTAAGATCGTTGAAATCGTCTTCAAATAGACGCAATATTAATAAAAAACGAATAATAAAATTTAGTCGTTTTATACGTTTTACGCCTTAAAACGCAGATTAAAGCTCAAAACGTGCTGTTTTGCTAAAATAAGCATTTTCAAGCATTTTGTGATCGCTGAACGGTTCAAATAGAAGCAATATTAATAAAAAACGAATAATAAAGTACCGTCGTTTTTATAAGCTGTTTTACGCGTTAAAACGCAGATTAAAAGCTCAAAACGTGCTGTTTTGCTAAATTCAAGTATTTCTTTCTAAGCATTTTAGATCGTTGAAATCGTTCAAATAGACGCAATATTAACAAAAACGAATAATAAAAAATTCCCGTCCTTTTATGCTGTTTACGCGTTAAAACGCTGATTAAAAGCTCAAAACGTGCTGTTTTGCTAAAAATAAGCATTTTCAAGCATTTTTAGGATCGTTGAAATCGTTCAAATAGACGCTATATTAATAAAAACGAATAATAAAAAATTCGTCGTTTTATAGCTCTTGGTACGCGTTAAAATGCAGATTACAGCTCAAAAAACGAGCTGTTTTGCTAAAAATAAGCATTTTCAAGCATTTTAGATCGTTGAAATCGTTTTGAATAGAAGCTAATATTAATAAAAAACGAATAATAAAATTTCGTCGTTTTGTGTTGTTTTACGCGTTAAAACGTTGCATTAAAAGCCTCAAAACGTGCCGTTTTGCTAAAATAAGCATTTTTCAGCATTTTAGATCGTTGAAATCGTTTAAATAGAAGCCAAATATTAATAAAAAACGAATAATAAAAAATCTTTGTCATTTTATGCTGTTTTACGCGTTAAAACGCAGATTAAAAGCTCAAAACGCTGGTTTGCCAGCCAGTTACTTCGCCATTTTAGATCGTTGAAATCGTTCAAATTGACGCATTATTACTAAAACGAATAATAAAAATTTCGTCGTTTTATGTTGTTTTACGCGTTTAAATGATTAAAGCTCAAAACGCCGTTTTGCTAAAATAAAGCATTTCCAAGCATTATAGACGTTGAAAATCGTTCAAATAGAAGTTAATAAAAACGAATAATAAAAATTGTCGTTTTTATGCAGTTTTTACGCGTTAAAATGCAGGATTAAAAAGCTCAAAACGTGCTGTTTTGCTAAAATGTAAGCATTTTCAAGCATTTTAGATCGCCGGAAATCGTTCAAATAGAAGTTAATATTAATAAAAACGAATAATAAAAATTCGTCGTTTTATATGCCAGTTTCCTACGTGCGTTAAACGCAGATTAAAGCTCAAAATCGTAGCTGTTTTGCTAAAATAAGCATTTTCAAGCATTTTAGATCGTTGAAACCGTTCAAAAAGATGCATTATTAATAAAAAACGAATAATAAAAAATTCTGTCGTTTTATGCGTTGTTTTACGCGTTAAAACGCTGATTAAAAGCTCAAAATCGTGCTGCCTTGCTAGCCAAGCATTAAGTATTTTAGATCGCTGGAATGTTCAATAGACGCAATATTTAATAAAAACTGAATAGTCAAAAATTCGTCACTTTTATGTTGTTTTACGCGTCAAAACCTGCAGATTAAAGCTCAAAACGTGCTGTTTTGCTAAAATAAGCATTTTCAAGCATTTTAGATCGTTGAAATCGTTAAAATAGAAGCAATATTAATAAAAACGAATAATAAAAATTCGTCGTTTTATGCTGTTTTACGTGTTAAAACGCGGAGATTAAAGCCCAACGCTGTTTTGCTAAAATAAGCATTTTCAAGCATTTTAGATCGTTGAAATCGTTCAAAATAGACGCAATATTAATAAAAACATATCAATAAAAAATTTCGTCGTCTTGTTGTTTTACGCGTTAAAAACGCAGAATAAAGCCTCAAAACGTGCTGTTTTGCTAAATAAGCATTTTCAAGCATTTTAGATCGTTGAAATTGTGTTCAAATAGAAGAATATTAATAAAAAACGAATAATAAAAAAATCTTCGTCGTTTTTATGTTGTTTTACGCGTTAAAACGGAGATTAAAAGCTCGTGTACCGTGCTGTTTTGCTAAAATAAGCATTTTCAAGCATTTTAGATCGTTGAAACTAAATAGACGCACATTAATAAAAACGAATAATAAAAAATTGTCGTTTTATGTTGTTTTACGCGTTAAACGATTAAAGCCTCAAACGTGCTGTTTTGCTAAAATAAAGTACTTTTCTTAAGCATTTTAGATCAAGCTGAAATCGTCCAAATAGGGGAAGCATGATATTAATAAAAACAAATAATAAAAATTCCGTCGTTTTTATGTTGTTTTTACGCGTTAGTATATTAAAAACTCCTCAAAACGCTTTCGTTTTGCTTAAAATAAGCATTTTCTGCTACTAGATCGTTGAAAATCATTCAAATAAAAGCAATAATAAAACGAATAAAAAAATTCGTCGTTTTATGCTGTTTTACAGAGTTAAAACGCAGATTAAAAGCTCAAACGTGCCGTTTTGCTAAAATAAGTACTACATTTTGTGACTTAAAATCGTTCAAATAGAAGCAATATTACTGTAAAAACGCATGCGCACCAATGACGATAGTAATGCCATGCCTTTGCCGCGTTAAAACGCAGATTAAAAGCTCAAAAACGTGCTGTTTTGCTAAAATAAGCAATTTCAAGCATTTTAGATCGTTGAAATCGTTCAAACAGACGCAATATTAGCCAAAAACGAATAATGTAAAACTTCTGTCGTTTTTATGCTGTTTTACGCGTTAAAAACGCAGATTAAAGTCAAATGCTGTTTTTGCTAAATAATCATTTTCGAGCATTTTAGATCGTTGAAATCGTTCAAATAGAAGCACTATTAATAAAAACGAATACAAAATTGCCGTTTTCATGCTGTTTACGCGTTAAACGCAGATTAATGCTCAAAACGTGCTGTTTTCGCTAAAAAATAAGCATTTTCAAGCATTTGTGATCGTTGAAATCGTTCAAATAGACGCTATATTAATAAAAAAACGAATAATAAAAACGGCTGTCTTTATATGTTTTACGCGTTAAAACGCGCAGATTACAGCCCAAAACGAGCTGTTTTAAGGTACCGGCATTTTCAAGCATTTTAGATCGTTGAAATCGTTTTTAAATAGAAGTGGGCTAATAATAAAAACGAATAATAAAATTCTCGTCGTTTTATGCTGTTTTACGCGTTAAAATGCAGATTAAAAGCTCTCAAAACGTGCTGTTTCATATAAAATAAGCATTTTCAAGCATTTTAGATCGTTGAAATCGTTTAAATAGAAGCAATATTAATAAAAAACGAATAATAAAAAATTCGTCATTTATGTTGTTTACGCGTTAAAACGCATCAAAAGCCTGCAAACGTGCTGTTTTGCTAAAATAAGCATTTTCAAGCATTTTAGACGTTGAAATCGTTCAAATTGACGCAATATTAATAAAAAAAAACGAAAATAAAAATTTCGTCGTTTTTATGTTATGTTTTACGCGTTAAACGCAGATTAAAGCTCAAAAACCTGCTGTTTTGCTAAATAAGCATTTTCAAGCATTATAGATCGTTGAAATCGTTCAAATAGAAGCAATATTAATAAAAAACGAATAATAAAAAATCTGTCGTTTTATGCTGCCTTTACGCGTTAAAACGCAGATTAAAGCTCAAAACGTGCTGTTTTATAAAATAAGCATTTTCTCAAGCATTTTAGATCGTTGAAATCGTTCAAATAGAAGCAATATTAATAAAAACGAATAATAAAAAAAATCGTCGTTTTATGTTGTTTTACGCGTTAAAACGCAGATTAAAGCTCAAAACGTGCTGTTTTGCTAAAATAAGCATTTTCAAGCATTTATCTTAAATCGTTCAAAAGCAATATTAAAAAAAATAAAAAAACGTGTTTATAGCTAAAGTGCTGTTTTAGCTAAAACGCAGTTAAAGCCAAATCGTGCGTTTTCTAAAATAAGCATTTAATTTTAATCGATAATTAAAATAGTGCTAATTTATAAAAACGTATAAAAATTCTTTTATGTTTAAGCGTTAAAACGCGTATTAAAAGTCTCAAATAGCTTTTAAATTAACTTTCAAAGATAATTTAAGTAAAACGTTAATAAAATTGCGATTTTAAACGTTTTAGCGTAAATACGCAGTATTAAGCTAAAACGCGTTCAAAATAAGTCTTTTCAAATTTTAGATCTTGAAATTTCAAATAGAGAAATATTAATAAAAACGAATAATATAAAATCGCGTTTATGCTGTTTACGCGTTAAACCATTAATAAACGTGTTTTTGCTAAAAAAATTACAAAATTTGTCGTTGAAATCGTTCAAAATAAGCATTTAAAAAACAATAATAAAAATTCGTTTATGTGTTTACGAGTAAAAATGCATTAAAGCTCAAAACGTGCTGTTTTGTAAAATAAGCATTTTCAAGCATTTTAGATCCTTGAAATCGTTCAAATAGACGCATTATTAATAAAAACGAATAATAAAAAATTTGCCGTTTTTATGTTGTTTACGCGTTAAACGCAGATTAAAAGCTCAAACGTGCTGTTTTGCTAAAATACATTTTCAAGCATTTTAGATCGTTGAAATCGTCTGGGCCAGACGCAATATTATTAAAAACGAATAATAAAAATTCGTCGTTTTATGCTGTTTAACGCGCGTTAAAACGCAGATTAAAAGCTCAAACGTAAAGCTGTTTTGCTAAAAGGTACTTTCGCTATTTTGTAGATCGCTGGAAACCGTTCAAATAGACGCAATATTAATAAAAACGAATAATAAAAATTTCTGCCGTTTTATGCTGTTTACGCGTTAAAACGCAGATTATAAATTAAAACGCTGTTTTGCTAAAAATAAGCATTTTCATGCATTTTAGATCGTTGAAATCGTTCAAATAGACGCACCATTAATAAAAACGAATAATGTGCGTACCTCTGTCGTTTTATGTTGTTTTACGCGTTAAAACGCAGATTAAAGCTCAAACGTGCTGTTTTGCTAAAAATAAGCATTTTCTACATTTTAGATCAAGTTGAAATCGTTCAAATAGACGCAATAAAAATAAAACGAATAATAAAAATTCTGCCGTTTTATGCTGTTTTACGTTAAACGCAGATTAAAGCTCAAAACGTGCTGTTTTGCTAAAATAACTACTTTCAAGCATTTTAGATCGCTGGAAATCGTTCAAATAGAAGCTTTTCAATATTAATAAAAAAACGAATAACAATTTCAAAAATCTGTCGTTTTGCGCTGTTTTACACGTTAAAAACGCAGATTAAAAGCTCAAAACGTGCTGTTTTGCTAAAATAAGCATTTTCAAGCATTTTAGATCGTTGAAATCGTTCAAATAGAAGCAATATTAATAAAAACCCAATAATAAAAAATTCGTCGTTTTTATGCTGTTTTACGCGTTAAAACGCACCAGCTCAAAACGTGCTGCTTTAAGCAGCAAGCATTTCTTCGCTTTTTAGATCGTCGAAATCGTTCAAATAGACGCAATATTAATAAAAACGGAATAATAAAAAATTTCGCCGTTTTTATGCTGTTTTACGCGTTAAAACGCATTAAAGCTCAAAACGCGCTGTTTTGCTAAAATAAAGCATTTTCAAAGCTACTTTAGACGTTGAAATCGTTCAAATAGACGCAATATTAATAAAACAACAATAAAAATTTCCTGTCGTTTTGGCGCGTTGTTTTACGCGCTGTGCTGGCAGACAAAGCTCAAAACGCGCTGTTTTGCTGCGCCAATCATTTTCAAGCATTTAGATCGCTGGAAATCGTTCGGGCCAGAAGCAATATTAATAAAAACGAATAATAAAAAATTCGTCGCTTTTATGCTGCTTCATTAATGCTAAACGCAGATTAAAGCTCAAAACGCTGTTTTGCCAAAAATAAGCATTTTCAAGCATTATAGATCGCTGAAATCGTTCAAATAGAGTTAATATTAATAAAAACGAATAATAAAAATTCGTCGTTTTATGTTAAGCTTCCACGCGTTAAAACGCAGATTAAAAGCTCAAACGTGCTGTTTTGCTAAAATAAAGATTTTCAAGCATTTTAGGTCGTTGGAAATCAATCTCAAATGACGCAATATTAATAAAAACGAATAATAAAAATTCGTCGTTTTATGCTGTTTTACGCGTTAAAACGGCATTAAAGCCTCAAAACGTGCTGCCTTTGCTGCTAAAATAAGCATTTTCAAGCATTTTAGATCGTTGGAAACGTCTAAATAGAAGCAATATTAATAAAAACGAATAATAAAAAATTCGCCGTTTTTATGCTGTTTTACGCGCGTTAAACGCAAATTAAAAGCTCAAAACGTGCTGCTTTACAAATAAGTACCGCTATTTTAGATCGTCGAAATCGTTCAAATAGACGCAATTAATAAAAACGAATACCAAAATTTCGTCGTTTTATGCTCGTTTTACGCGTTAAAACGCAGATTAAAGCTCTCAAAACGTGCTGTTTTGCTAAAATAAGCATTTTCAAGCATTTTAGATCGTTGAAATCGTTCAACAGACAATAATATTAATAAAAACGAATAATAAAATTCTGCCGTTTTATGCTGTTTTACGCGTTAAAAGCAGCAGATTGTGCTCAAAACGTGCTGTTTTATATAAAATAATCATTTTCAAGCATTTTAGATCGTTGAAATCGTTCAAATAGAAGCAATATTAATAAAAAAACGAATAATAAAATCGTCGTTTTATGCTGTTTTGCACACGTTAAAACGCAGATTAAAGCTCAAACAAAGCGTTTTGCCAAAATAAGCATTTTCGCTACTATAGATCGTTGAAATCGTTCAAATAGAAGCAATATTAATAAAAACGAATAATAAAATTCGTCGTTTTTATATGTTTTACGCGTTAAAACGGCAGATTAAAGCTCAAAACGTGCCATAGTTTTGCTAAAATAAGCATTTTCAAGCATTTTAGATCGCTTGAAATCGTTCAAATAGACGCAATATTAATAAAAACGAATAATAAAAATTTCGTCGTTTTATAAGCTGTTTTACGCGTTAAACGCGCAGATTAAAGCCTGCAAACGTGCTGTTTTGCTAAAATAAGCATTTTCACATTTTAGATCGTTGTAATAGTTCAAATAGAAGTAATATTAATAAAAACGAATACAAAATCGCTTTGCTGCTGTTTTACGCGTTAAAACGCAGATTATAGCTCGTAAACGCTGTTTTGCTAAATAAGCATTTTCTGCCGCATTTGTGACGTTGAAATGTTCAAATAGACGCAATATTAATAAAAAACGAATAATGTACCCCGTCGTTTTTATGCTGTTTTACGCGTTAAAACGCAGATTAAAAGCTCAAAACGTGCTGTTTTGCTAAAATAAGCATTTCAAGCATTTTAGATCGTTGAAATCGTTCAAATAGACGCAATAAAAATAAAAACGAATAAAATTTCAACGTTTTTATGGTGCTGTTTTACGTTAAAACGCAGAATAAAAGCTCAAACGTGCTGTTTTGCTGGGTAAATAAGCATTTCTGCCATTTTAATCTGAAAATCGTTCAAATGGACGCAATACAATAAAAAACGAATAATAAAATTTTATGTTGCCGTACGCGTTAAACGCAGATTAAAGCTCAAAACGTGCTGTTTTGCTAAATAAGCATTTTCAAGCATTTCCAGATCGTTGAAATCGTTCACCAGGCTTTTCACATTAATAAGAACGAATAATAAAAATTTCTGTCGTTTTATCTTCTGTTTTACGTTAAAACGGTGATTAAAAGCTCAAAACGCGCTTTTTTTGGTAAAATAAGCATTTTCAAGCATTTTAGACGCTGAAAATCGTTCAAATATGGTAGCTTTCAATATTAATAAAAACGAATAATAAAAATTGTCGTTTTATAAGTTGTTTTTACGCGTTAAAATCGCGCAGATTAAAGCTCAAAACGCGGCTGTTTTGCTAAAATAAGCATTTTCGCGCATTTTAGATCGTTGGAAATTGCTGTTCAAATAGACGTACAAAAATAAAACGAATAATAAAAACCTGCCTGCTTTATGTTGTTTTACGCGTTAAACGCAGAATGCTCAAAAATCGGTATTGTTTTGCTAAAATAAGCATTTCAAGCATCGATCGTTGAAATCGTTCCTTTCAAATAGACGCAATATTAATAAAAACGAATAATAAAAATTTCGTCGTTTTTATGCTGTTTCGCGTTAAAACGCAGATTAAAGCCTGCAACGCTGTTTTGCTAAAATAAGCTACTTTCAGCGACGACGTTGAAACGTTCAAATAGACGCAATATTATAAACACGAATAATAATAAAAATTTGCCGTTTTATGTTTACGCCGCGTTAAAAACGCAGATTAAAAGCTCAAAACGTGCTGTTTTGCCAGCCGCTTTTGCCATTTTAGATCGTTGAAATCGTTCAAATAGACGCAATATTAATAAAAACGACAATAAAATTTGCCGTTTTATAAGCGTTTTGCACGCGTTAAAACGCAGATTAAAGCTCAAACGTGCTGTTTTGCTAAAATACATTTTCAAGCATTTTAGATCGTTAAACCGTTCAAATAGAAGTTAAATATTAATAAAAACGAATACTGTAAAAATTGTCGTTTTATGCTGTTTTACGCGTTAAAACGCAGATTAAAAGCTCAAACGTGCTGTTTTTCTAAAATAAGTATTTTCAAGCATTTTAGATCGTTGAAATCGTTCAAATAGACGCAATATTAATAAAAACGAATAATAAAGTGTAAAATCTGCCGTTTTATGCTGTTTTACGCGTTAAAACCGCAGATTAAAAGCCAAAACGTGCTGTTTTGCTAAAATAAGCATTTTCAAGCATTTTAGATCAAGTTGAAATCGTTCAACAGAAGCAATATTAATAAAACGAATAATGTACCCTGCCGTTTTATGCCGCTCTTTACGCGTTAAAACGCAGACTAAAGCTCTCAAACGCGCTGTTTTGCTGTAACAAGCATTTTCAAGCATTTTAGATCGTTGAAATCGTTCCAAACAGCCAATATTAATAATAAACGAATAAATAAAAAATTCGTCGTTTTTATGCTGTTTTACGCGTTAAAACGCAGATTATAGCCTCAAACGCCAGTTTTTCTAAAATGTTTACTTTCACATTTTAGATCCTGAAATCGTTCAAATAGACGTGCAATATTAATAAAACGAATAATAAAAAATTTCACGTTTTTATGCTGTTTTACGCGTTAAAACGCAGATTTCAAAGCTCAAAACGTGCTTTCGTTTTGCTAAAATAAGCATTTTCAAGCACGACGCCGGAAATCGTTCAAATAGACGCAATATTAATAAAAACCACAATAAAAATTCGTCGTTTTTATGCGTTGTTTTAACGTGCGTTAAAACGCACAAAGCTCAAACGCGCTGTTTTGCTAAAATAAGCATTTTCAAGCGCATATTTCTGCACTGCTGAAATTGTTCAAATGGACGCAATATTAATAAAAAACGAATAATAAAAATTCCTGTCGTTTTATGTTGTTTACGCAAGTTAAAACGCAGATTCAAATTAAAAACGTGCCAGTTGTTTTGCTGCACAAGCATTTTCTTTCAAGCATTTTAGATCGCTGGGAAATTGCCCAAATAGAAGCAATATTACCAAGAAACGAATAATGTACCTCTGCCGTTTTATTCTGTTCTACGCGTTGCGCAGATTAAAGCTCAAAACGTGCTTTGCAAAACAAGCATTTTCAAGATTTCCAGATCGTTGAAATCGTTCAAATAGAAGCTTTACTATTAATAAAACGAATAAATAATAAAAATTCGTCGTTTATGCTGTTTTACGCGTTAAAACGCAGATTAAAGCTCAAAACGTGCTAAGTTTTGCTAAAATAAGCATTTTCAAGCATTTTAGATCGCTGAAATCGTTCAAATAGACGCAATAAAAATAAAAAAAGAATAATAAAAATTCCCGTCGTTTTATGCTGTTTTACGCGTTAAAAACGCAGAATAAAGCTCAAAACGTGTTGTTTTGCTAAAATAAGCATTTTCAAGCATTTCCAGATCGTTGAAATCGTTCAACAGATTTTAATATTAATAAAACGAATAATGCGTACCCCCTGTCGTTTTATAAAGCCGTTTTCGCGTTAAAACGCAGATTAAAGTCTTCAAAACGCTGTTTTGCTAAAATAAGCATTTTCAAGCATTTTAGATCGTTGAAATCGTTCAAATAGACGTAATATTAATAAACACGAATACTATGTACCTTCGTCGTTTTGCCGTTTTACGCGTTAAACGCAGATTAAAGCCTCAAAAACGTGTCGCCTTGCCAAATGCTGTTTTCAAGCATTTTAGATCGTTGAAATCGTTCAAATAGACGCAAGATAATAAAACGAATAATAAAATTTCTGTCGTTTTGTTGTTTTACGCGTTAAAACGCAGATTAAAGCTCAAAACGCTGTTTTGCCACCCCCAACCAAAACGCAGATTAAAGCTCAAACGTGCTAAGCTTCATAAAATAAGCATTTCTTCACATTTTAGATCGTTGAAATCGTTCAAATAGACGCAATGACAATAAAAAACGAATAATAAAGTAAATTCGTCGTTTTATGCTGTTTTACGCGTTAAAACGCAGATTTAAAGCTCAAAACGTGCTGTTTTAAGCAAAATAAGCATTTTCAAGCATTTTAGATCGTTGAAATCGTTCAAATAGAAGCAATATTAATAAAACGAATACACAAAAATCTGCCGTTTTATGTTGTTTTACGCGTTAAAACGTGCAGATTAAAGCTCAAACGCGCTGTTTTGCTAAAAATAAAGCATTTTCGCGACGATCGTTGAAATCGTTCCTCAAATAGAAGCAATATTAATAAAAAACGAATAATGTACCGTCGTTTTATGCTGTTTTACGCGTTAAAAAACGCAGATTAAAGCTCAAAACGTGCTGTTTTTCTATAAAATGCTATTTTTCGCTATTTGATCCTTAAATTGTTCAAATAGACGCAATAATAAAACGAAATAAATAAAAATGCCGCTTTTATGTTGTTTTACGGTAAGCAAAGGTGATTAAAGCTCAAAACGTGCTGTTTTGCTAAAATAAGCATTTTCAAGCATTTTAGATCGTTGAAATCGTTCAAATAGACGCACATTAATAAAAAACGAATAATAAAAATTGTCGTTTTATGTTTACAACGCTAAACGCAGATTAAAAGCTCAAACGTGCTGTTTTGCTGTGGCCGCAGCATTTTCAAGCATTTTAATCGTTGAAATCGTTCAAATAGACGCAATATTAATAAAACGAACAATAAAAATTTCATGTTTTATGTCGCTTTACGCGTTAAAACGCAGATTACAGCTCAAAAACGTGCCGTTTATGCTAAAATAAGCATTTTCATGCATTTTGTGATCGCTTAAACGCCCAACAGACGTGCACATTAATAAAACGAATACTGCAAATCGGTCGTTTTATGCTGTTAAACGCGTTAAAACGTAAGCAGATTAACTCAAAACGCGCTGTTTTGCTAAATAGGCATTTTCAAGCATTTTAGATCGTTGAAACGTTCAAATAGACGCACATTAATAAAAAAACGAATACCAAAAAATTCCCGTCGTTTTATGCTGTTTTACGCTAAAACGCAGATTGCAGCTCAAAACGCTGTTTTATAAATAAGCATTTTCATGCAGTTTAGATCAAGCTGAAATCGTTCAACAGACGCACATTAATAAAACCAGGCCAAAATTTCGGCCGTTTTATGCCGCTTACGCTGCTAAAAACGCAGATTAAAGCTCAAAACGTGCTGTTTTGCTAAAATAAGCATTTCAAGCATTTTAGGATCGTTGAACCGTTCAACAGACGCATAAAAATAAAACGAATACGAAAATTTCTGTCGTTTTATGTTGTTTTACGCGCTAAAACGCAGAATAAAGCTCAAAACGTGCTGTTTCATAAAATAAGCATTTTCAAGCATTTTAGATCGTTGAAATCGTTCAACAGACGTTAATATTTAACAAAAAACGGTCAATAAAAATTGTCGTTTTATGTTGCTCTTACGCGTTAAAACGCAGATTGCAGCTCAAAACGTGCTGTTTTGCTTAAATAAGCATTTCGCTACTCAGATCGCTTAAATCGTTCATACAAATAGAAGCAATATTAATAAAAACGAATAATAAAAAATTCGTCGTTTTATGCTGTTTTACGCGTTAAAACGCAGATTAAAGCTCAAACGTGCTGTTTTGCTAAAATAAGCATTTTCAAGCATTTAGATCGTTGAAATCGTTCAAATGGAGCAATATTATAAAAACGAATAATAAAAATTCGTCGTTTTATGCTGTTTTACGCGTTAAAACGCAGATTAAAGCTCAAAACGTCTGTTTTCAAAATAAGCATTTTCAAGCATTTTAGATCGTTGAAATCGTTCAAATAGAAGCAATATTAATAAAAAACGAATAATAAAAATTGTCGTTTTATGCTGTTTTACGCGTTAAAACGCAGTTTAAAAAGCTCAAAACGTGCTGTTTTTCTAAAATAAGTATTTTCAAGCATTTTAGATCGTTGAAATCGTTCAAATAGACGCAATATTAATAAAACGAATAATAAAAATTTCGTCGTTTTATGTTGTTTTACGCGTTAAAACGCAGATTAAAGCTTCAAAACGTGCTGTTTTGCTAAAATAAGCATTTTCAAGCATTTTAGATCGTTGAAATCGTTCAAATAGAAGCAATAATATTAATAAAAAACGAATAATAAAATTCGTCGTTTTATGCTGTTTTACGTTAAAAGGCAGATTAAAGCTCAAAACGTGCCGTTTTGCTAAATAAGATTTTCAAGCATTTTAGATCGTTGAAACGTTCAAATAGACGCAACAAAAAATAAAAAACGAATAATAAAAAAATTTCGTCGTTTTTATGTTGTTTTACGCGTTAAAAACGCAGAATAAAGCTCAAACGTGCTGTTTTGCTAGAATAAGCATTTTCAAGCATTTTAGGTCGCTGAAATCGTTCAAATAGACGCAATATTAATAAAAACGGAATAATAAAAATTTCGTCGTTTTATGCTGTTTTACGCGTTAAAACGCAGATTAAAAGTCAAAACGTGCTGTTTTGCTAAAATAAGCATTTTCAAGCATTTTAGATCGTTCAAATAGACGCAATATTAATAAAACGAATAATAAAAATTTCGTCGTTTTATGTTGTTTTACGCGTTAAAAACGCAGACAAAAGCTCAAAACGTGCTGTTTTGCTAAAAAATAAAGCATTTTCAAGCATTTTGTGATCGTTGAAATCGTTCAAATAGACGCAATATTAATAAAAAACGAATAATAAAAAATTTGCCGTTTTATGCTGTTTTACGCGATAAAACGCGGTGATTAAAGCTCAAAACGTGCTGTTTGCTAAAATAAGCATTTTCAAGCATTTTAGATCGTTGGAAATCGTTCAAATAGAAGCAATATTAATAAAAAAAACGAATAATAAAAAATTTCGTCGTTTTATAAGCTGTTTTACGCGTTAAAACGTAGATTAAAGCTCAAACGTGCTGTTTTGCTAAAATAAGTATTTTCAAGCATTTTAGATCGTTGAAATCGTTTCAAATAGAAGCAATATTAATAAAATACGAATAATAAAAAATCTGTCGTTTTATAAAAGCTGTTTTACGCGTTAAATGTGCAGATTAAAGCCTTTCAAAACGTGCTGTTTTGCTAAAATAAGCATTTTCAAGCATTTTAGATCGCTGGAAATCGTCTAAATAGACGCAATAAAAATAAAAAAAAACGAATAATTGAAAAATTCCCGTCGTTTTATAGTTTTTTCGTTTTACGCGTTAAAAAAACGCGGCGAACAAAGCCTCAAAACGTGCTGTTTTGCCAAAATAAGCATTTTCAAGCAGCATTTTAGGTCGTTGAAATCGTTCAAAATACGCAATATTAATAAAAACGAATAATAAAAAATTTCGTCGTTTTTATGCTGTTTTACGCGTTAAACGCAGATTAAAGCTCAAAACGCGCTGTTTTGCTAAAACGAAGCATTTTCGCCATTTTTAGATCGTTGAAATCGTTCAAATAGACGCAATATTAATAAAAACGAATAATAAAAATTCGTCGTTTTTATAAGCTGTTTTACGCGTTAAAAACGCAGATTAAAGCTCAAAACGTGCTGTTTTGCTAAAATAAGCATTTTCAAGCATTTTAGATCGAAATCGTTCAAATAGACGCAATATTAATAAAAACGAATAATAAAAAATTTCGTCGTTTTTATGCTGTTTACGCGTTAAATCGCAGATTAAAGCTCAAAACGTGCCGTTTCTGCTAAAATAAGCATTTTCAAGCATTTTAGATCGTTGGAAATCGTTCAAATAGACGCAATATTAATAAAAAAACGAATAATAAAAATTCGTCGTTTTATGTTGTTTTACGCGTTAAAACGCAGATTGCGCTTTCCAAACGTGCCGTTTTGCTAAATGCTACTTTCAAGCATTTTAGATCGTTGAAATCGTCTTCACAAATAGACGCACAAAAAATAAAAACGAATAATAAAAATTTCGGTCGTTTTGTGCTGTTTTACGCGCTAAAACGCAGAATAAAGCTCAAAACGTGCTGTTTTGCTGCTGTACAAGCATTTTCAAGCATTTTAGATCGCTGAAACCGTTCCGTAAAACAGACGCGCAAATATTAATAGTGCGTAAAAACGAATAATAAAAATTTCGTCGTTTTTATGCTGCTTTACGCGTTAAACGCAGATTAAAGCTCAAAACGCTGTTTTGCTAAAATAAGCATTTTCAAGCATTTTAGATCGTTGAAATCGTCTAAATAGAAGTACACAATAAAAAAACGAATAATAAAAAAATTCGTCGTTTTATGCTGTTTCGCGTTAAAACGCAGATTAAAAGCTCAAACGTGCTGTTTTCATAAAATAAGCATTTTCAAGACGATCGTTGAAATCGTTCAAATAGACGCAATATTAATAAAAAAAAAACGAATAATAAAAATTTCGTCGTTTTTATGTTGTTTTACGCGCTAAAACGCAGACAAAAGCTCAAATCGTGCTGTTTTGCTAGAATAAGCATTTTCAAGCATTTTAGATCGCTGGAAATCGTTCAAATAGACGCAATATTACTAAAAACGAATAATAAAAATTTCGTCGTTTTTAGAGTAAAGCGTTTACGCGTTAAACGCAGATTAAAGCTCAAAACGTGCTGTTTTGCTAAAATAAGCATTTTCAAGCATTTTAGATCGAAATCGTTCAAATAGACGCGCATTATTAATAAAAAAACGAATAATAAAATTTCTGCCGTTTTTATGCTGTTTTACGCGTTAAAACGCAGACAGCTCAAAACGTGCTGTTTTGCTAAAATAAGCATTTTCAAGCATTTTAGATCGCTGAAAATCGTTCAAATAGACGCAATATTAATAAAAAACGAATAATAAAATCTGTCGTTTTTATGCTGTTTTACGCGTTAAAAACGCAGATTAAAGCTCAAAACGTGCTGTTTTATAAAATAAGCATTTTCAAGCATTTTAGATCGTTGAAATCGTTCAAATAGACGCAATAAAATAAAAACGAATACTGTACCCCCTGTCGTTTTATGCTGTTTTACGCGTTAAAACGCATGAATAAAAGCTCAAACGTGCTGTTTGCCAAAATAAGCATTTTCAAGCATTTTAGATCGTTGAAATCGTTCGCTTTTCAAACAGACGCAATATTAATAAAAACGAATACTGTAAAAATTTCGTCGTTTTATGCTGTTTTACGCGTTAAAACGCAGATTAAAGCCTCAAACGTGCTGTTTTGCTAAAATAAGCATTTTCAAGCATTTTAGATCGTTGAAATCGTTCAAATAAGTGAATATTTAAATAAAAACGAATAATAAAAATTCGTCGTTTTATGCTGTTTCGCGTTAAAACGCAGATTAAAGCTCAAACGTGCTGTTTTTGCTAAAATAACAAGCATTTTCAAGCATTTTAGATCGTTGAAATCGTCTAAATAGACGTGCAATATTAATAAAACGAATAATAAAATTCCTTGTCGTTTTATGCTGTTTTACGCGCCAAAACGCAGATTAAAGCCTCAAATCGTGCTGTTTTGCTGCTAAAAATAAGCATTTCTAAGCATTTTAGATCGTTGAAATCGTCTTCAAATAGACGCAATATTAATAAAACGAATAATAAAAATTTCGTCGTTTTTATGTTGCCTTTACGCGTTAAAACGGCAGATTAAAGCTCAAACGTGCTGTTTTGCTAAAATAAGCATTTTCTCAAGCATTTTAGATCGTTAAAAATCGTTCAAATAGAAGCAATATTAATAAAAACGAATACCAAAAATTCGTCGTTTTTATGCTGTTTTACGCGTTAAAACGCAGATTAAAAGCTCAAAACGTGCTGTTTTGCTAAAATAAGCATTTTCAAGCATTTTAGATCGCTGGAAATCGTTCAAATAGGACGCAATATTACCAAAACGAATAATAAAAATTCGGTCGTTTTTATGCTGTTTTACGCGTTAAAACGCAGATTAAAGCTCAAAACGTGCTGTTTTGCTAAAATAAGCATTTTCAAGCATTTTAGATCGTTGGCAACCGTTCAAATAGAAGCTATTATTAATAAAAAACGAATAATAAAAATTCGTCGTTTTATGCTCTTACGCGTTAAAACGCAGATTAAAGCCTTCAAAACGTGCTGTTTTGCTGCTAAAATAAGCATTTCTCAAGCATTTTAGATCGCTGAAATCGTCTGCTAACAGAAGCAATATTAATAAAAAAACGAATAATAAAAATTCGTCGTTTTTATGCTGTTTTACGTATGCCAAAACGCAGATTAAAAGCTCAAAAACGTGCTGTTCTTTTGCTAAAATAAGCATTTTCAAGCATTTTAGATCGTTGAAATCGTCTTCAAATAGACGCAATATTAATAAAAAAAAAACGTAATACAAAATTTCGTCGTTTTGCGCCGTTTTACGCTAAAACGCAGATTAAAGCTCTCAAACGTGCTGTTTTGCTAAAATAAGCATTTTCAAGCATTTTAGATCGTTAAATCGCTTAAATAGAAGCAAATATTAATGTAAAACGAATAATAAAAGTAAATTCGTCGTTTTATGCTGTTTTACGCGTTAAAAACGCAGACAAAAGCTTCCAAAATGCGCTGTTTTGCTAAAAATAAGCATTTTCAAGCATTTTAGATCTCTTGAAATCGTTCAAATAGACGCAATATTAATAAAAAAAACGAATAATAAAAAATTCTGTCGTTTTTATGCTGTTTTACGCGTTAAAACGCATTAAAGCTCAAAACGTGCTGTTTTGCTGAAATAAGCATTTTCAAGCATTTTAGACGTTGAAATCGTTCAAATAGGACGCAATATTAATAAAAAACCAAATACAAAAAAAATTCGTCGTTTTATGCTGTTTAACGCGTTAAAACGCAGATTAAAAGCTCAAAACGTGCTGTTTTGCTAAAAATAAGCATTTTCAAGCATTTTAGATCGTTGAAATCGTTCAAATAGAAGCAATATTAATAAAAACGAATAATAAAAAATTTCAGTCGTTTTATTCTGTTTTTACGCGTTAAAACGCAGACAAAGCTCAAAAACGTGCTGTTTCGCTAAAATAAGCATTTTTCAAGCATTTTAGATCGTTGAAATCGTTCAAATAGAAGCAATATTAATAAAAACGAATAATAAAAAATCGCCAGTCATTTTTAGGCGCTGTTTTGCACGCGTTAAAACGCAGATTAAAGCTCAAACGCTGTTTTGCTAAAATAAGCATTTTCAAGCATGACTGCCGGAAATCGTTCAAATAAGCAATATTAATAAAACGAATAATAAAAATTCGTCGTTTTATGCTGTTTAACGCGTTAAACGCAGATTAAAGCTCAAACATGCTGTTTTGCTTAAAATAAGTATTTTTCAAGCATTTTTAGATCGCTTTCGGAAATCGTTCAAATAGGCGAATACTAAAGTAAAAAAACGTAATAATAAAAATTTGCCGTTTTTATGCTGTTTTTACGCGTTAAAACGCAGAATAAAGCTCAAACGCTGTTTTGCTAAAATAAGCATTTTAAAGCATTTTTTAGGTCGCTGAAATCGTCTTCAAAATAGACGTGCAATATTAATAAAAAAACGAATAACAAAAAATTTCAGTTTATATAAGGTTTTACGCGTTAAAACGCAGATTAAAGCTCAAAACGTGCTGTTTTGATACAAAATAAGCATTTTCAAGCATTTTAGATCAGCTGGAAAACGTCTCAAATAGAAGCAATATTAATAAAAAAAACGAATAATAAAAATTCTCTCGTCGTTTTTATGCTGTTTTACGCGTTAAAACGCAGACGATTAAAGCTCAAAAATCGCGCTGGCCTTTTGCTGCTAAAATAAGCATTTTCAAGATTTAGATCGTTGAAAATCGTTCAAATATAGACGCAATATTAATAAAAAAGGAATAATAAAATTTCTCGTCGTTTTTATAAAGTTGTTTTCGCGTTAAAACGGTGCAGATTAAAGCTCAAAACGTGCTGTTTTGCTAAAATAAGTATTTTCAAGCATTTTGGATCGGTGAAATCGTTCAAATAGAAGCAATATTAATAAAAAAACGAATAATAAAAAATTCGTCGTTTCTTACAAGCTGTTTTACGCGTTAAAATGCAGATTAAAAGCTCAAACGTGCTGTTTTGCTAAAATAAGCATTTTCAAGCATTTGCATCGTTGAACCGTTCAAATAGACGCGTAATATTAATAAAAACGAATAATAAAAATTTCGTCGTTTTATGCTGTTTTATGCGTTAAAACGGCAGATTAAAAGCTCAAAACGTGCTGTTTTGCTGCTAAAATAAGCATTTTCCAGCATTTTATCGCTGAAATCGTTCAAATAGACGTGTAATATTAATAAAAAAAAACGAATAATAAAATTTCGTCGTTTTATGCTGTTTTTCGCGTTAAAACGTTGTGATTAAAGCTCAAAACGTGCTGTTTTGCTAAAATAAGCATTTTCAAGCATTTTGTAGATCGTTGAAATCGTTCAAATAGAAGCAATATTAATAAAACGAATAATAAAAAATTCGTCATTTTATGCTGTTTTACGCGCGTTAAAACGCAGATTAAAGCTCTCAAAACGTGCTTGCTCTGCTAGGAATAAGCATTTTCAAGCATTTTTAGATCGTTGAAATCGTTCAAATAGACGCAATATTAATAAAAACGAATAATAAAAATTCTGTCGTTTTTGTATGTTGTTTTACGCGTTGCACCCGCAGAATAAACCTCAAACGTGCTTTCGTTTTGCTAAAAATAAGCATTTTCAAGCATTTTTTAGAACGCCGCAGCCCGTTCCAAATACCACCAACACAAAAACGTCGTCTTATGCCGCCTACGCCAAACGTTATCAAAAGCCCAAACGTGCTGTTTTGCTAAAAATAAGTATTTTCAAGCATTTTGTAACGGTGAAATCGTTCAAATAGAAGTAATATTAATAAAAACGAATATTAAAAATTCGTCGCTGTTTTTACGCGTTAAAACGCAGATTAAAGCTCAAAAACGTGCTGTTTTGCTTAAATAAGCATTTTCAAGACGATCGTTGAAATCACCGTTCAAATAGACGCGCAATAATAAAACGAATAATAAAAGTTTCGTCGTTTTATGTTTTACGCGGTTAAAACGTAGATTAAAGCTCAAACGTGCTGTTTTGCTAAAATAAGCATTTTCAAGCATTTTAGATCGTTGAAATTGTTCAAATAGATCGCAATATTAATAAAAAACGAATAATAAAATTTCTGTCGTTTTATGTTGTTTTTACGCGTTAAATGATTAAAGCTCAAACGTGCTGTTAAAATAAGTATTTCAATCATTTTAGATCGTTTAAATCGTTCAAATAGAAGTAATATTAATAAAACAAATAATAAAAATTGTCGTTTTATGCTGTTTTACGCGTTAAAAACGCAGATTAAAGCTCTAACGTGCTGTTTTGCTAAATAAGTATTTTCAAGCATTTTAGATCGTTGTTCGTTCAAATAGTAATATTAATAAAAACGAATAATAAAATCTGTCGTTTTATGTTGTTTTACGCGTTAAACGCAGGATTAAAAGCTCAAAAACGTGCTGTTTTGCTAAAATAAGCATTTTCAGCATTTTAGATCGTTGAAATCGTTCAAATAGACGCAATATTAATAAAAGACGAATAATAAAAATTCGTCGTTTTATGCTGTTTTACGCGTTAAAACGCAGATTAAAAGCCTTCAAACGCTGTTTTGCTAAAATAAGTATTTTCAAGCATTTTAGACGTTGAAATCGTTCAAATAGAAGTAATATTAATAAAAAACGAATAATAAAATTTGTCGTTTTATGCTGTTTTACGCGTTAAAACGCAGATTAAAGCTTCCTCTCAAACGTGCTGTTTTGCTAAAATAAGTATTTTCAAGCATTTTAGATCGTTGAAATCGTTCAAATAGACGCATTATTAATAAAACGAATAACAAAATTTCGTCGTTTTGAGCAAAAGGTTTTACGCGTTAAAAACGCAGATTAAAGCTCAAAAACGCGCCGTTTTGCTAAAATAAGTATTTTCAAGCAACATTGTAGATCGTTGAAATCGTTCAAATAGAAGCAATATTAATAAAAAAAAACGAATAATAAAAAAATTCGTCGTTTTTATGCTGGTTTTACGCGTTAAACGCAGATTTTCGCTCAAAACGTGCTGTTTTGCTGCTAAAATAAGCATTTTCAAGCATTTTAGATCGTTGGATATCGTTCAACAGACGCAATAAAAAATAAAAACGAATAATAAAATTTCGTCGTTTTATGCTGTTTTACGCGTTAAAAACGCAGAATAAAGCTCAAAACGTGCTGTTTTGCTAAAATAAGCATTTTCAAGCATTTTAGGTCGTTGAAACTGTTCAAATAGACGCAATATTAATAAAAAACGAATAATAAAATTTCGTCGTTTTTATGCTGCCTCTACGCGTTAAAACGCGCAGATTAACGCTCAAAAATTGCTGTTTTGATGTACCAAGCATTTTCAAGCATTTTAGGATCGTTGAAATCGTCTCGCTAAATAGACGCAATATTACTGTAAAAGCACGAATAATAAAAATTCGTCGTTTTATGCTGTTTTACGCGTTAAAAACGCAGATTAAAAGCTCAAAACGTGCTGTTTTGCTAAAATAGGCATTTTCAAGCATTTTAGGTCGTTGAACGTTTCAAATGACGCAATATTAATCAAAATGAATAAAAAAAAATTTCGTCTTTTTTTATGTTTTTTTTGCGAAAACGCAGTTTAAAAACTAAAAACGTGCTGTTTTTAAAATAAGTTTTTAAAGTTTTTGGGATGTTGAAATCGTTCAAATAGACGAAATTAATAAAAAACGAAAAAAAAAAAAATTTCTTTTATGGTTTTACGCGTAAAACGAGATTAAAGCTCAAAAAGGCTTTTTTTGCAAAATAAGATTTTCGCTTTTTGTCGTTGAAATCGTTAAAAAAAGCAATAAATAAAAAACGAATAAAAAAAAATTCGCGTTTTTGTTTTACGCGAAAAACCAGATTCTAAAAACGTGCTGTTTTGCAAAAAAAGCATTTTCGCTTTTTTTGATCGTTAAAATGTTCAAATAAAGAAATTAATAAAAGAATAAAAAAAATTGCTTTTATGCTGTTTTCCGTTAAAACGCAGATTAAACTAAAAACGGCTTTTTTTAAAATAAGCATTTTCAAGATTTTAGATCGTTGAAATGTTCAAATAGAGCAATATTAAAAAAAAGAATAAAAAAATTCGCGTTTTAGGGTTTTTTAGGGTTCGGTTTAAAAACTCAAAACGTGCTTTTTTCTAAAATAAGCATTTTCAAACGACGTTGAAACTTTTTTAAATAAAAACTATTAATAAAAACGAATAAAAAAAACGTCGTTTTATGCTTTTTTACGCGTTAAAACGCAGATTAAAAGCTCAAACCTGCTGTTTTGCAAAATAAGCATTTTCAAAAATTTTAGATCGTTGAAATCGTTCAAAAAAACAATATTAATAAAAAGAAAAAAAAAATTTGCGTTTTATGCTGTTTTAGGGTTAAAACCGTTAAAGCTCAAAACGTGCTGTTTTTAAAAAAAACATTTTCAAGCTTTTTAGATCGTTAAACTTCAAATAGAGCAATATTAAAAAAAAAAGAATAATAAAATTTCGTCGTTTTATGTGTTTTACGCGTTAAAACGCGATTAAAGCTCAAAACGTGCTTTTTTTAAAAATAAAATTTTCAAGCATTTTAGACCCCGGAAATCGTTCAATAGAAGCAAATTAATAAAAACGAATAATAAAAATTCGTTTTTTTTATGTTTTTTATGCGTTAAAACGCGATTAAAGCTCAAAACGTGCTTTTTTGCTAAATAAGCTTTTTCAAGCTTTTTAGATCGTTAAAATCGTTCAAAAAACGAAAAAAAATAAAAACGAATAATAAAAATTTCGCTTTTTTATGCGTTTTACGCGTTAAAACCGTTTAAAAAAGCCCAAAACGTGCTTTTTTGCTAAAATAAGCATTTTCAAGCATTTTAGATCGTTTGAAATCGTTAAAAATAGAAGCAATATTAAAAAAAACGAATAAAAAAAATTTGTCGTTTTATGTTTTTTACGCTTTAAAAACGCAGTTTAAAAATAAAAACGGCTGTTTTGCTAAAATAAGCATTTTCAAGCATTTTAGATCTTTGAAATGTTCAAAAGCGTTAATTTAAATAAAACGAATAAAAAAAATTTCGTCTTTTTTATGTTTTTACGCGTTAAAACGAGTTTAAAGCTCAAAACGTGTTTTTGTTAGAATAAGCATTTTCAAGAAGATCGTTGAAATCGTTCAAATAAAACAATAAATTAAAACGAATAATAAAAGTCGTTTTATGCTGTTTTCGGTTAAACGCAGATTAAACCAAAACTCTTTTTTTAAAAAATAACTTTTTCGTTTTTTTAGATCGTTGAAATGTTCAAATAGACGCAATAAAAAAAAAAAACGAATAAAAAAAATTTCGTGTTTTACCGTTTTACGCTTTAAAAAACGAAATTAAAGCTCAAAACGTGCTGTTTTGCTAAAATAAGCATTTTCAAGCATTTAGATCGTTGATATCGTTCAAATAGAAGCAATATTAATAAAAACGAATAATAAAAATTCGTCGTTTTTATGCTGTTTTACGTTAAAACGCAGATTAAAGTCTCAAAACGTGCAGTTTTGCTAAAATAAGCATTTTCAAGCATTTTAGATCGTTGAAATCGTTCAAATAGACGCAATATTAATAAAAAACGAATAATAAAAATTCGTCGTTTTATGCTGTTTTACGCGGTAAACGCAGATTAAAGCTCAAAACGTGCTGTTTTGCTAAAAATAAACATTTTCAAGCATTTTAGATCGTTGAAATCGTTCAAATAGAAGCAATATTAATAGAAAACGAATAATAAAAATTCGTCGTTTTTATGCTGTTTTACGCGTTAAAACGCATATTAAAGCTCAAAACGTGCTGTTTTGCTAAAATAAGCATTTTCAAGCATTTTAGATCGTTGGAAATCGTTCAAATAGAAGCAATATTAATAAAAACGAATAATAAAAAATTCGTCGTTTTTATGCTGTTTTACGCGTTAAAACGCAGATTAAAGCTCAAAAGGTGCTGTTTTGCTAAAATAAGCATTTTCAAGCATTTTAGATCGTTGAAATCCGTATAAATAGACGCAATATTAATAAAAACGAATAATAAAAATTTCGTCGTTTTATGCTGTTTTACGCGTTAAAACGCAGATTAAAGCTGAACGGCTGTTTTGTAAAAAAGCATTTTCAAAAGATTTTAATCGTTAAAATCGTTC
>NW_027046258.1:15000-28944 GCF_025399875.1 Dalotia coriaria | reverse complement strand
CGCTTTTTTTTTGGGTTAAAACGCAGTTTAAAACCAAAACGTGTTTTTTGCTAAAAAAGCATTTTAAATTTTTTAATCGTTAAATGCAAAAAAAAAATTAATAAAAACGAAAAAAAAAAATTTCGCGTTTTTTTTTCCTTAAAAGTTCTAAAAGGCTTTTTGCAAAAAGCATTTTAATTTTTAATCGTTAAATTTTCCAAATAAAAAAAAAAAAAAACGAAAAAAAAAAATTTTTGGTTTTTTTGTTTTTTTTGCTTAAAAGGGCGTAAATAAAACTTTTTTTTGTAAAAAAAAGTTTTTTAAAAATTTTAAAGATTTAAATTTTCTAAAGCTTTAAATAAAACGAAAATAAAAAAAACGGCTGTTTTGCTTAAAAGAAATTGCTAAAAGGGCTGTTTTGCTAAAAAAAACATTTTAAAACATTTTGATGTTAAATCGTTCAAATAGAACATAAAAAAAAAGAATAAAAAAAAATTCGTCGTTTTTATGCTGTTTTGCGTTAAAACGCGATTAAACTCAAAACTGTGCTTTGCTAAAATAAGCATTTTCAACTTTTTTAGATCGTTGAAATCGTTCAAATAGACGCAATAAAAAAAAAAAACGAATAAAAAAAAATTTCGTCTTTTTTATGCTTTTTTTACGCGTTAAAACGCAGTTTAAAAACTAAAAACGTGCTTTTTTTGCAAAATAACATTTTCAAGCATTTTAGTCGTTGAAATCGTTCAAATAGACGCAATATTAAAAAAAACGAATAAAAAAAATTTCGTCGTTTTATGCTTTTTTACGCTTTAAAAACGCAGATTAAACTCAAAACGTGCTGTTTTGCAAAATAAGCATTTTCAAGCTTTTTAGATCGTTGAAACGTTAAAAGGGGGCCCAATATTAATAAAAACGAATAATAAAAATTCGTCTTTTTTTATGCTTTTTTTCGCGTTAAAACGCAGTTTAAAAACTCAAAACTTGCTGTTTTCAAAATAACTTTTTCAAGCATTTTAGATCGTTGAAATCGTTCAAATGAACAATATTAATAAAAACAAAAAAAAAAATTCGTCGTTTTATGCTTTTTTTGCCTTAAAAAACGCGTTTAAAAACTCAAAACTGCTGTTTTGCTAAAATAAGCATTTTCAATTTTTTAGATCGTTGAAATCGTTCAAATAGACGCAATATTAAAAAAAAACGAAAAAAAAAATTTCGTCTTTTTTATGCTTTTTTAGGGTTAAACGCAGATTAAACTCAAAACGTGCTGGAAAAATAAGCATTTTCAAGCATTTTTAGAACGTTGAAATCGTTCAAATAGAACAATATTAAAAAACGAATAATAAAAAATTCGTCGTTTTTATGCTTTTTTTACGCGTTAAAAACGCGGGTTTAAAAACTCAAAATTTTCTTTTTTGCTAAAATAACATTTTCAACATTTTAGATCGTTGAAATCGTTAAAAATAGCGCAATAAAAATAAAAACGAATAATAAAAATTTCGTCGTTTTATGCTGTTTGCGTTAAAACGCAGTTTAAAAAGCTCAAAACGTCTGTTTGCTAAAATAAGCTTTTTTCAAGTGTTTTTAGATCGTTGAAATCGTTCAAATAGAACAATATTAATAAAAACAAATAAAAAAAATTTCGTCTTTTTTTATGCTTTTTTACGCGAAAACGCAGTTTAAAAACTCAAAACGTGCTGTTTGCAAAATAAGCATTTTCAAGCATTTTAGATCGTTGAAATCGTTTAAATAAACAATTTTAAATAAAAACAAATTTAAAAAAAATTCGTCTTTTTTATGCTGTTTACGCTTTAAAAACGCGTTAAACTCAAAACGTGCTGTTTTGCTAAAATAAGCATTTTCAAGCTTTTTAGATCTTGAAATGTCAAATAGACGCAATATTAATAAAAACGAATAAAAAAAATTTTGTTTTTATGCTGTTTACGCGTTAAAACCAGAATAAACTCAAAACCCCAAAATAAGCTTTTTTCAACATTTTGATCGTTGAAATCGTTCAAATAGAAACAATATTAATAAAACGAATAATCAAAAATTCGTCGTTTTTATCAGTTTCGCTTAAAAGGGTTAAAGCAAACCCAAACGTGCTGTTTTGAAAAAAGCATTTTAAATTTTAGATCGTTGAAATTTTTTGGAAGCAATATTAAAAAAAAAGGAAATAAAAAAAATTGTGTTTTTTAGCTTTTTTAGCTTAAAACGCCTTTTGCTAAAAATTTTTTTTTTTTAAAAAAATTTTAAAATTTTTAATGGAAATTTAAAAACCCAATATTAAAAAACGAAAAAAAAAAAAATTTCTTTTTAGTTTTTTTTAGCTTAAAACGCGTTCTAAAAGTTTTTTTTTGCTAAAATTTTTCAAGCATTTTTAAAGTTGAAAACTTTCTAAAGCAAAAAAAAACGAAAAAAAAAAAATTTGTGTTTTTATTGTTTAGCTTTAAAACCGTAAACAAAAAAAACATTTTTTTAAAAAAAAAATTTTTTCGCTTTTAGTGTTAAACTTTCAAATAAAGCTTTAAAAACGAAAAAAAAAAAATTTTTCGCTTTTACAAACCCTTAAAAAGTTTAAAAAAGGGGAATTTTTAAAAATGCTTTTAAAGTGGACGTTAAACGCAAATAACCAAAAAAAAAAAAAATTAAAAATTTTCTTTTTATCTTTTTTCGCTTTAAAAGCAATTAAAAAAATTTTTTAAAAAATTTTTTTAAATTTTTTAAAATCGCGAAACGTTAAATGCGAATTTTAAAAAAAAATAAAAATTTGTCGTTTTTTTTTGCGTTAAAAAAAAATAAAATCTTTTTTTAAAATTTTTCGTTTTTAACGTTAAACTTAAAAAAGGCTTTAAATAAAAAACAATTAAAAATTGTCGGGGTTTTTTAGCGTTAAAACCCGGAAAATAAAATGCTTTTTAAAAAAACTTTTAAGTTTTTTTAAGTAAATCGTTCAAAATAAAGAAATTTTTAAAAACTAAAAAAAAAATTTCGTCTTTTAGCATTTTAAAAACGAATTAAAAAATCCGTGCTGTTTTGCTAAAATAAAGTTTTTAAGCTTTTTGTCGTTGAAATTTAAATCGCAAAAAAATAAAACAAAAAAAAAAAATTTTCTTTTTTTTTTAGCTTTTTATTAAAACGAAAAAAAGAAAAACGTGTTTTTTTGCTAAAAAACATTTTAAGTTTTTAGTTTTTGTGCTAAATAAGAAATTTTAATAAAAACGTTAAATTTTTTTTTATGCGTTTTATTAAAACCAAAAAAACCCCTGCTGTTTTGAAAAAAAAGCATTTTCAAGCTTTTGCCAAATTTCAAATAGGCAAAAATTTAAAAACGAAAAAAAAAAAAAAGGGTTTTTAAATTTTTCGCTTTTAAAACCCAAAAAATAAAACTTTTTTTTTTGCAAAAAAAGCTTTTTAAAAAAATTTTTTAACTTAAAGGGGTTTAAAAAAACAAAAAAAAAAGGGGAAAAAAAAATTCCTTTTTTTTTTAAAACGCAGTTTAAAAGTCAAAACGTTTTTTTAAAATAAGCTTTTAAACATTTTAGATCGTTGAAATCGTTCAAATAAAAGCAAATTAAAAAACGAATAAAAAAAAATTCGTCGTTTTATTTTTTTTACGCGTTAAAACGCAAAATAAAGTAAAATTTTTTTTTTAAAAAAGCATTTTCAAGCTTTTTTTAGATCGTTGAAATCGTTCAAATAGAAGAATATAAAAAAAAAAAAAAATTCGTCGTTTTATTTTTTTTTACGCGTTAAAACGCAGAAAAAACCTCAAAACTGTTTTGCTAAAATAAGCATTTTCAAGCTTTTTTAGATCGTTGAAATCGTTTCAAATAGAGCAATAAAAATAAAAACGAATAATAAAAATTTCGTTTTTATGCTTTTTTTACGCTTTAAAAACGCAAAAACAAAAAAGTTGTTTTAAAATAACTTTTTCAAGCTTTTTTTAAATCGTTAAATTTTAAATAACCAATAAAAAAAAACGAAAAAAAAAAAATTTCGCTTTTTTATGCTTTTTTCCTTAAAACGCTTTTTTAAAAAAATCTTTTTAAAAAAACATTTTAAGATTTTTAAATCGTTAAATGCAAATAAAAATAAAAAAAAAAAGAAAAAAAAAAAAATTCGTTGCTTTTTTACGCGAAAAGGGGGGTTTAAAAAAAAGGCTTTTTTGCCATTTTAATTTTTAATCGTTAAAAAATTTAAAAAAGAAATAAAAATCGTTTTTTAAAACGTTTTTTTTAGTTTTTTCGCTTAAAACGAAATTAAAGAAAACGTGTTTTTTTTTTAAAAAAATTTTCCCCGTGTTTTAGTGTTAAACGTTAAAAAAGCAAAAAAAAAAGGGAAAAAAATTTGTTTTTTTTAGTGTTTTAGCGTTAAAACCGTTAAAAAAAGGCTTTTTTAAAAAAAGATTTTAAATTCTGTCGTTAAATCGTTTAAAAAAGAAAATTTTAAAAAAAAAACGTTTTTTTGGTTTTAGCTTTTTTTTTAAAAAGATTAAATAAAAAGGGTTTTTTAAAATGCTTTTAAAAGTTTTTTAACGTTAAATGTAAATAAACGCTTTTAAAAAACAAAAAAAAAAAAAATTTTTTCGTTTTTTTTTAACGCTTAAAAAAAAAAAAAAAAAATTTTTTTTAAAAAAAATTTTTTAAAAAAATTTTTGTTTTTCCCAAAAAAAAAATTTTTTAAAAAAAAAAAAAAAAAATTTTTTTTTTTTTTTTTCCCCAAAACCAAAAAACCAAAATTTTTTTTTTAAAAAAAAACCCTTTTTTTTTTTTAAAAAAAAAAAAAAAAAAAAAAAAAATTTTTAAAAAAATTTTTTTTTTTTGGGGAAAAAAAATTTTTTTTTTTTAAAAATTTTTCCCTTTTTTTTAAAAAAAAAAAAAAAATTAATAAAAAAATTCGTCGTTTTATGCTGTTTTACGCGTTAAAACGCAGTTTAAAAAGCTCAAAACGTGCTGTTTTGCTAAAATAAGCATTTTCGCATTTTAGATCGTTGAAATCGTTCAAAAGAGAAATTAATAAAAACGAATAATAAAAATTGGTCTTTTTTATGCTGTTTTACGCGTTAAAACGCAGATTGCTAAAAACGTGCTGTTTTGCTAAAATAAGCATTTTCTGCATTTTAGATCGTGAAATCGTTCAAATAGACGCACATTAATAAAAACGAATAAAAAAAAAAATCGTCGTTTTATGCTGTTTTACGCTTTAAAAACGCAGATTAAAGCTCAAACGTGCTTTTGCTAAAATAGCATTTTCAAGCATTTTAGATCGTTGAAATCGTTCAAATAGAAGCAAATATTAATAAAAACGAATAATAAAAATTCGTCGTTTTATGCTGTTTTACGTTAAAACGCAGATTAAAGCTCAAAACGTCCTGTTTTGCTAAAATAAGCATTTTCAAGCATTTTAGACCCCGGTTGAAATCGTTCAAATAGACGCAATATTAATAAAACGAATAATAAAAATTCGTCGTTTTATGCTGTTTTACGCGTTAAAACGCAGATTAAAGCTCAAAACGTGGTTTTGCTAAAATAAGCATTTTCAAGCATTTTAGATCGTTGAAATCGTTCAAATAGAAGCAAATTAATAAAACGAATAATAAAAATTTCGTCTTTTTTATGCTTTTTTACGCGTTAAAGCGCAGATTAAGCTCAAATCGTGCTGTTTTGCTAAAATAAGCATTTTCAAGCATTTTAGATCGTTGAAATCGTTTAAATAGAAGCAATATTAATAAAATTTCGTCGTTTTTATGTTGTTTTACGCGTTAAAAAACGCAGAATGCCTCAAAACGTGCTGTTTTGCTAAAATAAGCATTTTCAAGCATTTTAGATCGTTGAAATCGTTCAAATAGACGCAGTATTAATAAAACGAATAATAAAATTTCGTCGTTTTATGCTGTTTTACGCGTTAAACGCAGATTAAAGCTCAAAACGTGCTTTTTTGCTAAAATAAGCATTTTCAAGCATTTTAGATCGTGAATCGTTCAAATAGAAGCAATATTAATAAAAACGAATAATAAAAATTCGTCCGTTTTATGCTGTTTACGCGTTAAAACGCAGCTTTAAGCTCAAAACGTGCTGTTTTGCTAAAATAAGCATTTTCAAGCATTTTAGATCGTTGAAATCGTTCAAATAGACGCAATATTAATAAAAACGAATAATAAAAATTTCGTCGTTTTATGTTGTTTTATGCGTTAAAACGCTGATTAAAGCTAAAAACGGTCTGTTTTGCTAAAATAAGCATTTTCAAGCATTTTAGATCGTTCAAATCGTTCAAATAGAAGCAAATTTATAAAAACGAATAAAAAAATTCGTCTTTTTTATGTTGTTTTACGCGTTAAACGGTGATTACAGCAAAAAAGGGCTGTTTTGCTAAAATAAGCATTTTCAAGCATTTTAGATCGTTGAAATCTTTCCCAAATAGAAGCAATATTAATAAAAAACGAATAATAAAAATTTCGTCGTTTTTAGCTGTTTTACGCGTTAAAACGCAGATTAAAGCTAAAAACGTGCGTTTTGCTAAAATAAACATTTTCAAGCATTTTAGATCGTTGAAATCGTTTAAATAGAAGCAATATTAATAAAACGAAAAATTTAAATTCGTCTTTTTTATGCTGTTTTACGCGTTAAAACGCAGATTAAAGCTAAAAACGTGCTGTATTGCTAAAATAAGATTTTCAAGCATTTTAGATCGTTGAAATCGTTCAAATAGACGCAAATTAATAAAACGAATAATAAAATTCTGTCGTTTTATGTGTTTTACGCGTTAAAACGCAGAATAAAGTTTTCCAAAACGTTGTTTTGCTAAATAAGCATTTTCAAGCATTATAGATCGTTGAAATCGTTCAAATAGAAGCAATATAATAAAAAACGAATAATAAAAATTCGTCGATTTTATGCTGTTTTACGCGTTAAAACGCCGATTAAAGCTCAAACGTCTGTTTTGCTAAAATAACATTTTCAAGCATTTTAGACGTTGAAATGTCCAAATGGGAAATATTAATAAAAACGAATAATAAAAATTTCGTCGTTTTATGCTGTTTTACGCGTTAAAACGCTTATTAAAGCTAAAAACGTGCTGTTTTGCTAAAATAAGCATTTTCAAGCATTTTAGATCGTTGAAATCGTTTAAATAGAAGCAATATTAAAAAAAAACGAATAATAAAAAATTCGTCGTTTTTATGCTGTTTTACGCTTTAAAAAACGCAGATTAAAGCTAAAAACGGCTGTTTTGCTAAAAAAGCATTTTCAAGCATTTTAGATCGTTGAAATCGTTCAAATAGAAGCAATATTAATAAAAACGAATAATAAAAATTTGTCGTTTTTATGCTTGTTTTACGCTTTAAAAAACGCAGATTAAAGCTCAAAATGTGCTGTTTTGCTAAAATAAGCATTTTCAAGCATTTTAGATCGTTGAAATCGTTCAAATAGACGAATATTAATAAAAAACGAATAATAAAAATTCGTCGTTTTTATGCTGTTTTACGCGTTAAAACGCAGAATAAAGCTCAAAACGTGCTGTTTTGCTAAAAATAAGCATTTTCAAGCATTTTAGATCGTTGAAATCGTTCAAATAGACGAAATTTAAAAAAAACGAATAATAAAAATTTCTGTCGTTTTATGTGTTTACGCGTTAAAACGCTGATTAAGCTCAAAACGCTGTTTTCCCAAATAAGCATTTTCAAGCATTTTAGATCGTTGAAATCGTTCAAATAGACGCAATAATAAAAAACGAATAATAAAAATTCGTCGTTTTATGCTGTTTTACGCGTTAAAACGCAGATTAAGCTCAAACGTGCTGTTTTGCTAAAATAATCATTTTCAAGCATTTTAGATCGTTAAAAATCGTTCAAATAGAAGCAATATTAATAAAACGAATAATAAAAATTCGCGTTTTATGCTGCTTAACGGCGTTAAAACGCAGATTAAAGCTCAAACGTGCTGTTTTCAAAATAAGCATTTTCAAGCATTTAGATCATTGAAATCTTTCAAATAGACGCAATAAAATAAAACGAATAATAAAAATTCGTCGTTTTATGCTGTTTTACGCGTTAAAACGCAGATTAAAGCGTCAAAACGTGCTGTTTTGCTAAAATAAGCATTTCAAGCATTTTAGATCGTTGAAATCGTTCAAATAGACGCAATATTAATAAAAACGAATAATAAAAATTTCGTCGTTTTATAGTTTTACGCGTTAAAACGCAGAATAAAGCTAAAAAACGCGTTTTAAGCTAAAATATGCATTTTCAAGCATTTTAGATCGTTGAAACGTTCAAATAGAAGAAATATTAATAAAACGAATAATAAAAATTCGTCGTTTTAGCTGTTTTACGCGTTAAAACGCAGATTAAAAGCTCAAACGTGTTTTTGCTAAAATAAGCAATTTCATGCATTTTAGTCGTTGAAATCGTCAAATAGACGCAATAAAATAAAACGAATAATAAAAATTTCGTCGTTTTATGCTGTTTTACGCGTTAAAACGCAGAATAAAAGCTCAAAACGTGCTGTTTTGCTAAAATAAGCAATTTCGCATTTTAGATCGTTGAAATCGTTCAAATGACGAATAAAAATAAAAATCAATAATAAAAATTTCGTCGTTTTATGCTGTTTACGCGTAAAACGCAGAATAAAGCTCAAAACGTGCTGTTTGCTAAAATAAGCAATTTCATGCATTTTAGATCGTGAAATCGTTCAAATAGACGCAATATTAATAAAACGAATAATAAAAATTCGTCGTTTTTATGCTGTTTTACGCGTTAAAACGCAGATTATAGCTCAAATCGTGCTGTTTTGCTAAAATAAGCATTTCAAGCATTTTAGATCGTCGAAATCGTTCAAATAGACGCAATATTAATAAAACGCAATAATAAAAATTTCGTCGTTTTTATGCTGTTTTACGCGTTAAAACGCTGATTAAACTCAATACGTCTGTTTTGCTAAATAAGCATTTTAAGCATTTTAGATCGTTGAAATCGTTCAAATTCAAGCAATTTTAATAAAAATCGATCAAAAGAAATTTATTAAAAACTGATGTTTAAGCTAAAACGCGTTTTAAATTAAACGTCGTTTAAACGAAAGCTTCCAAAGCATTTTGCAAAAAACATTAATTTTAGATCGCTAAATCGCAAATAAGCAATATAAAAAAATGAAAATGTCGTAAGTGTTTACGCGTAAAATTAATAAAAAACGAATAATGAAAATTTCGTTTTATGCTTTTTACGCGTTAAACGCAGTTAAATCAAAACTGCTGTTTTAACTAAAATAAGCATTTTCAAGAAAATTTTAGATCGTTGAAACGTTAAATAGAAGAAATATTAAAAAAGTACTAATAAAAATTCTCTTTTAAAATGCTTTTAGGCGTTTAAGCGAATAAAGCTAAAACGTCTGTTTTGCTAAAATAAGCATTTTAAAAGATTTTAAATCGTTAAATCGTTCAAATAGCGATTTAATAAAAAAATAATAAAAAATTGTCGTTTTAGCTGTTTATTAAAATAGATTAACTAAATCGTTGATTTTCAAATAAAGCATTTTCAAAATTAAGAATTAAAACGTTCATATAAAATTTTTAGCTTAAAAACGAATAAAAAAATCGTGTTTTTGATTTAAGCGATTTTCAGCATTTTAACTGAAACGTCAAATAGACAATATAATAAAAGAATAATCGATGAAATCGATCATTTTAGCTTTTTACGAAAACGAATATAAAAATCAAACGTTTTTTGCTAATAAACAAGAATTCAACGTTGAATTTTTAAAATAAAGCATTTAAAAACGATTATAAAATTGAAATCGTTAAATGTGCTTATGCTTAAAACGATAATGAAATCGTGCTTTATGCTTTTTTAAGTAAAAACAGATTTAAAGTTTCAAAACTTGATTTGTAAAATAAAACGCATTTTATAAATTTTAGACGTTAAAAGTTCAGATGTAATATTTTACGTAAAAAAATTAAGATTAAATCGCTGGTTTTGCGTAAAAAAGCATTTAAGATTAAACTCTGTTTTGCTTAAATAAAGCATTTTAAATTTTAGATCGTTGAAATCGTTCAAATAGAGCAATATTAATAAAAAACGAATAATGAAAATTGTCGTTTTATGCTGTTTTACGCGTTAAAACGCAGATTAAAGCTCAAACGTGCTGTTTTGCTAAAATAAAGCATTTTTCAAGCATTTTAGATCGTTGAAATCGTTCAAATAGAAGCAATATTAATAAAAATGAATAATAAAAAATTCGTCTTTTATGCTGTTTTAGCGTTAAAACGCAGAATAAAAGCTCAAAACGTGCTGTTTTGCAAAAATAAGCATTTTCAAGCATTTTAGATCGTTGAAATCGTTCAAATAGACGCAATATTAATAAAAAACGAATAATAAAAATTCGTCGTTTTATGCTGTTTTACGCGTTAAAACGCAGATTAAAGCTCAAAACGTGCTGTTTTGCAAAATAAGCATTTTCAAGCATTTTAGATCGTTGAAATCGTTCAAATAGAGCAATATTAATAAAAACGAATAATAAAAAATTCGTCGTTTTTATGCTGTTTTACGCGTTAAAACGCAGATTAAAGCTCAAAACGTGCTGTTTTGCAAATATAAGCATTTTCAAGCATTTTAGATCGTGAAATCGTTCAAATAGACACAATATTAATAAAAACGAATAATAAAAATTCGTCGTTTTATGCTGTTTTACGCGTTAAAACGCAGATTAAAGCCAAAACGTGCTGTTTTGCTAAAATAAGCATTTTCAAGCATTTTAGATCGTTGAAATCATTCAAATAGAAGCAATATTAATAAAAAACGAATAATAAAAATCTCGTTTTTTCTTTTTACGCGTTTAAACGCGTTAAAGTAAAACGCAGATTTAGCTCAAAACGCTGTTTTAAGCTAAAACGTTATCATGCATTTTAGATTTAAAATCGTTCAAATAGACGCAATATTAATAATATAATTGATTAGCGTTTTACGCGTTTAAGCGTTAAAACGTGCGATTGCAAAAAGGTCAAAACGCATTTTAATGCTGAAATCGCAATTCAAGCATTTTAAACGATGAAATCGTTAAATAGAACAATATTAATAAAAATTGAATTAAAAAATTCGTCGTTTTAATGTTGTTTTAGGCGTTAAAAAGTAAAATTCAAACGTGTGTCTTGAAAATAGCATTTTAAAGCATTAATATAAACGTTGAATAATAAAACGTCGATTTAATAAACGAATAATGTAAATCGTCGATTACTGTTCTAACGGTTAATCGCTAAATAAAGCTTTAAAAGCTGTTTGTGTAAATAGCATTTTAAGCAATTTTAATCTTAAACATATCAAATTGCGAATTTAATAAAAACGAATAATACGAGAAAACTTAAACGTGCTGTTTTTGCTAATAAAGCATTTTCAAGCTTTAACGTGTGTTTTGCAAATAACATTTTCAAGCATTTTAGATTAAAATCGTTCAAATTAAAGCTTTTAATAAAACAGAATAATAAAAATTTGTCGTTTTGCAAGTAAGTTTTACGCGTTAAAGCAGATTAAAAGCTCAAATCGTGCATTTATAAAAAAGATTTTAAGCATTTTGTTTTATGCATTTTACGCGTTAAAACGCAATTAAATAAAACGAAGTAATAAAAAATTGTCATTTTATGCTGTTTTCGTTAAACGCAGTTCAAATAAAGCATGTTATTGAAAAATAAAAAATTTTCATTTTAGATCGATGAAATCACAATAAAACCAATTAAATAAAACGAATATGAAAATATGTCTTTTAGCATTTTTTAGCGTAAATCGATAAAAGCCAAAACGTGTTTTCTAAAATAAGATATTTCGTCATTTTAATCGTTGAAACGTTCAAAAGCAATTAATAAAGCAAAACAATTGTTCAAAATCAGTTTTAAGCATTTTTATGCGTTAAAACAGATTAAAGCTCAAAATGTATAATCGCTAAAAAAAACATTTTCAGCTTTTTATCGTTGAAACGTTCAAATAAAGCAATCAAAAATAAAAACGAATAATAAAATTTACAGTCGTTTTATGCTTTTAGCGTTCAAACGTCAAAAACGCAATAAAAGGGTTTTTTGGCAAAAAAGCCCGGCTTTTTTTTTTAAAAAAATTTTAAAAAAAAATTTTGGAAAAAAAAAAAAAAAACCTTTTTTTTTTAAAAAAAAAAAGGGTTTTTTTTGGGGGGAAAAAATTTTTTTTAAAAATTTTTTTTAAAAAAATTTTTTTCCAAAAAAAAAGGAAAAAAAATTTTTTAAAAAAAAAAAAAAAGGGTTTTTAAATTTTTTTTTTAAAAAAAAAATTTTTTTAAAAAAAACGTTTTTTTAAAAAAAGAAATTTTAAAAAAAAAAAAAAAATTTTTTTTTTAAAAAAAAAAAAAAAAACCCCTTTTTGTTTTTAAAAAAAAAAAAAAAGGGGTTTTTTAAAAAAAATTTTTAAAAACCTTTAAAAAAAATTTTCAAAAAAAATTTTTTAAAAAAAAAAAAAAAAACCCGTTTTTTTTTTTTTAAAAAAAAAAAAAGGTTTTTAAAAAAAAAAATTTTTAAAAAAAAAAAAAATTTTTTTAAAAGGGGTTTTTAAAAAAAAAAAAAAACCCGGTTTTTTTTTTTTTAAAAAAAAAATTTTTTTAAAAAAAGGGGGTTTTAAAAAAAAAAAAAAAAAAATTTGGTTTTTTTTTTTAAAAAAAAAAAAAAACGTTTTTTTGTTTTTAAAAAAGCTTTAAAGAAATTTTAAACCAAAAGGTTTTTTGGAAAAAAAAAATTTTAAAAGTTTTTAAAAAAATTTTTTTTTTAAAAAAAATTTTTTCCCTTAAAAAAAAAAAAAAACCTTTTTTTTTTCCCTTTAAAAAAAAAAAATTTTTTTAAAAAATTTTAAAAAAAAAATTTTTAAAAATTTGAAATTTTTTTTTTTAAAAAAAAAAAAAAAACCTTTTTTTTTTAAAGTTTTTAAAAGCAAAAAAAATTTAAAAGGTTTTTAAAAAAATTTTTTAAAAAGTTTTTAAAAAAATTTGGTTTTTTTTCCCCTTTAAAAAAAAAAAAAAAAGGTTTTTTGCTTTTTGTTTTTAAAAGAAATTTTAAAAAATTTTTTTAAAAAAATTTAAAAAAAATTTTTTTTTTGGAAAAAAAAAAAAAATTTTAAAAATTTTTTTTTTTTTAAAAAAAAAAAAAAGGGTTTTAAAAAAAAAAATTTTTAAAAAAAGGGGTTTTTTTTGGGGGAAATTTTTAAAAAAAAAAATTTTTTTTTTTTTTAAAAAAAGAAAAATTTTTTTGGCCAAAAAAATTTTTAAAAAAAATTTAAAAATTTAAATTTTTAAAAAAAAAAAAAAAAATTTTTTTGTTTTTTTTAAAAAAAAAAAAAGGGTTTTTTTTAAAAAAAAAAAAAATTTTTTAAAAATTTTTTTAAAAGGGGTTTAAAAAAAAAAAAAAAAGGGTTTTTTTTTTGGCAAAAAAAAAGGAAAAGTTAAAACTTTTCTTTTAAAAAAAAAAAAAAAAAAAAATTTTTTTTTTTTTTAAAAAAAAAAAAAAAGGGTTTTTTTTTCCAAAAAAAGGGGAAAAGAAAAAAAAGGGTTTTAAAAAAAAAAAAAAAATTTTTTTTTTTTTAAAAAAAAAAATTTTTTTTTTTTTTTTTTAAAAAAAAATTTTAAAAAAAAGGGTTTTTTAAAAAAAAAATTTTAAAAAAAAAAAAAATTTTTTTTAAAAATTTTTTAAAAAAAAAAAAAATTTAAAAATTTTTTTTTTTAAAAAAAATTTTAAAACGTTTTTTTAAAAAAAATTTTAAAAAAAATTTTTTTTTTTTTAAAAATTTTTTAAAAAAAAAAAAAACCCTTTTTTTTTTTTAAAAAAAAATTTAAACGGGGCCAAAAACCCAAAAAATTTTAAAACCAAAAAAAAAAAAAAATTTTTTTTTTCCCTTTAAAAAAAAATTTTTTTTTTTTTTTTGGAAAAAAAATTTTTTTCCAAAATTTTTTTGGGTAAAAAAAAAAATTTAAA
>NW_027046258.1:7500-10000 GCF_025399875.1 Dalotia coriaria | reverse complement strand
GCTGTTTTACGCGTTAAAACTCAGAATAAAGCTCAAACGTGCTGTTTTTTGCTAAAAATAATAAAGCATTTTCAAGCATTTTAGATCGTTGAAATCGTTTTAAATAGACGCAATATTAATAAAAACGAATAATAAAAATTCGTCGTTTTATGCTGTTTACGCGTTAAGAAGAGGCACAAGATTAAGCTCAAAACGGTGTTGTTTTGCTAAAATAAGCCGCATTTTCAAGCATTTTAGATCGTGAAATCGTTCAAATAGAAACAATATTAATAAAAACGAATAATAAAATTCGTCGTTTTATGCTGTTTTACGCGATTAAAACGCAGATTAAGCTCAAAACATTGTGCTGTTTTGCTAAAATAAGCATTTTCAAGCATTTAGATCGTTGGGAAATCCGTTTGCGCTAAATAGAAGCAATATTAATAAAAACAAATAATAAAAGATTCGTCGTTTTGCGCGTTAAAACGCAGATTAAAGCTCAAAACGTGCTGTTTTGCTAAAATAAGCATTTTCAAGCATTTTAGATCCGTTGGAAATCGTTTCAAATAGACGCAATAATAAAAACCGAATAATAAAAATTTCGTCGTTTTATGCTGTTTTTACGCGTTAAAACGCAGATTAAAGCATCAAAACGTGCTGTTTTTGCTAAAATATAAGCATTTTCAAGCATTTTAGATGGTGAGAATCGTTCAAATAGAAGCAATATTAATAAAAACGAATAATAAAAATTCGTCGTTTTTATGCCTGTTTTGCGTTAAAACGCAGGTTAAAAACTCAAAACGTGCTGTTTTGCTTTAAAATAAAAGCATTTTCAAGCATTTTAGATCGTTGAAATCGTTCAAATAGACGCAATAAAAATAAAAACGAATAATAAAAATTTCGTCGTTTTATGCTGTTTTACGCGTTAAAACGCAGATTAAAGCTCAAAACGTGCTGTTTTGCTAAAATAAGCATTTTCAAGTGTTTTAGATCGTTGAAATCGTTCAAATGAACGCAATACAAAATAAAAATGAATAATAAAATTTCGTCGTTTTTATGCTGTTTTTACGCGCCTTAAAACGCAGAATAAAGCTCAAAACGTGCTGTTTTGCTAAAATAAAGCATTTTTCAAGCATTTTAGATCGTTGAAATCGTTCAAATAGAAGCAATATTAATAAAACGGGCAAAAATTCGTCGTTTTATGCTGTTTTTACGCGTTAAAACGCAGATTAAAACTCAAAACGTGCTGTTTTGCACAAATAAGCATTTTCAAGCATTTTTAGATCGTTGAAATCCTTTAGAAATAGAAGCAATATTAATAAAAAGAAACGAATAATAAAATTCGTCATTTTTTATGCTGTTTTTACACGCGTTAAAACGCAGATTAAAGCTCAAAACGTGCTGTTTTGCTAAAATAAGCATTTTCAAGCATTTTAAATCGTTGAAATCGTTCAAATAGACGCAATATTAATAAAAAACGAATAATAAAAATTTCGTCGTTTTATACTTAGCTACGCGTTAAAACGCAGATTAAAAGAAACTCAAAACATTGCTGTTTGCTAAAATAATGCATTTTCAAGCATTTTAGATCGTTGAAATCGTTCAAATAGAAGCAATATTAATAAAAAACGAATAATAAAAAGGTAAATCGTTTTATGCTGTTTTACGCATTAAAACGCAGATTAAAGAAAGCTCAAAACGTGCAGTTTGCTAAAATAAACATTTTCAAGCATTTTAGACCGTTGGGAAATCGTTCAAATAGACGCAATATTAATAGTAGCGAAGATAATACAAAATTTTTGTCGTTTTTTATGCTGTTTTTTACGCGTTAAAACGCAGAATAAAACTCAAAACGTGCTGTTTTTGCGCAAATAAGCATTTTCAAGCATTTTAGATCATTGAAATCACGTTCAAAATAGAAGCAATATTGGCAAAACGGAATAATAAAAATTTGATGGTGCGCACATGCTGTTTTACGCGTTAAAACGCAGATTAAAGCTCAAAACGTGCTGTTTTGCTAAAATAAAAGCATTTTCAAGCATTTTAGATCGTTGAAAATTGATCAAATAGACACCAATAAAGGCAAAAACGAATATACAAAAATTTCGTCGTTTTATGCTGTTTTACACGCGTTAAAGCGCAGATTAAAGCTCAAACGTGCTGTTTTGCTAAAATAAGCATTTTCAAGCATTTTTAGATCGTTGGAAATCGTTTAAATAGAAACGTATTTATAAAAAAACGAATAATAAAAAATTCGTCATTTTTATGCTGTTTTACGCGTTAAAACGCAGATTAAAACTCAAAACGTGCTGTTTTGCTAAAATAAAACATTTTCAAGCATTTTTAGATCATTGGAAATCGTTCAAATAGACGCAATATTAATAAAAAACGAATAATAAAAATTTCGTCGTTTTTATGCTGTTTTTTTACGTTAAACGCAGAATAAAGCTCAAAACGTGCTGTTTTTGCAAAAGTAATCATTTTTCAAGCATTTTAGATCGTTGAAATCGTTTCAAATAGA
>NW_027046258.1:0-2500 GCF_025399875.1 Dalotia coriaria | reverse complement strand
AGCTGTTTTACGCGTTAAAACGCAGATTAAAAGCTCAAACGTGCAGTTTTGCTAAAATAAGCATTTTCAAGCATTTTAGATCGTTGAAATCGTTCAAATAGACGCAATATTAATAAAAACGAATAATAAAAAATTCGTCGTTTTATGCTGTTTTACGCGTTAAAACGCAGATTAAAGCTCAAAACGTGCTGTTTTGCTAAAATAAGCATTTTCAAGCATTTTAAATCGTTGAAATCGTTCAAATAGACGCAATATTAAAAAAAAACGAATAATTAAAATTCCGTCGTTTTATGCTGCTTTACGCGTTAAAACGCAGATTAAAGCTCAAAAGGGCTGTTTTGCAAAAATAATCATTTTCAAGCATTTTAGATCGTTGAAATCGTTCAAATAGAAGCAATATTAATAAAAACGAATAATAAAAAATTTCGTCGTTTTATGTTGTTTTACGCGTTAAAACGCAGATTAAAGCTCAAAACGTGCTGTTTTGCTAAAATAAGCATTTTCAAGCATTTTAGATCGTTGAAATCGTTCAAATAGAAGCAATATTAATAAAAACGAATAAAAAAAAATTCGTCGTTTTATGCTGTTTTACGCGTTAAAACGCAGATTAAAGCTCAAAACGTGCTGTTTTGCTAAAATAAGCATTTTCAAGCATTTTAGATCGTTGAAATCATTCAAATAGAAGCAATATTAATAAAACGAATAATAAAAAATTCGTCTTTTTTATGCTGTTTTACGCTTAAAACGCAGATTAAAGCTCAAAACGTGCTGTTTTGCTAAAATAAGCATTTTCAAGCATTTAGATCGTGAAATCGTTCAAATAGACGCAATATTAATAAAAACGAAAATAAAAATTTCGTCGTTTTTATCCTGTTTTACGCGTTAAAACGCTGATTAAAGCTCAAAACGTGCTGTTTTGCTAAAATAAGCATTTTCAAGCATTTTAGATCGTTGAAATCATTCAAATAGAAGCAATATTAATAAAACGAATAATAAAAATTCGTCGTTTTATGCTTTTTACGCGTTAAAACGCAGATTAAAGCTCAAAACGTGCTGTTTTGTTAAAATAAGCATTTTCAAGCATTTTAGATCGTTGAAATCGTTCAAATAGACGCAATATTAATAAAAACGAATAATAAAATTTCGTCGTTTTATGCTGTTTGCGTTAAAACTCAGATTAAAGCTCAAAACGTGCTGTTTTGCTAAAATAAGCATTTTCAAGCATTTTAGATCGTTGAAATCGTTCAAATAGACGCAATTTTAATAAAAACGAATAATAAAATTTCGTCGTTTTTACTGTTTACGCGTTAAAACGCAGAATAAAAGCTCAAAACGGCTGTTTTGCTAAAATAAGCATTTTCAGCATTTTAGATCGTTGAAATCGTTCAAATAGAAGCAATATTAATAAAAACGAATAATAAAATTTTGTTGTTTTTATGCTGTTTTACGCGTTAAAACGCAGTTTAAAAAGCTAAAAACGTGCAGTTTTGCTAAAATAACATTTTCAAGCATTTTAGATCGTTGAAATCGTTCAAATAGACGCTATAATAAAAACGAATAATAAAAAATTCGTCTTTTTTATGCTGTTTTACGCGTTAAAACGCAGATTAAAGCTCAAAACGTGCTGTTTTGCTAAAAAAAACATTTCAACATTTTAGATCGTTGAAATTGTTCAAATAGAAGCAATATTAATAAAAACGAATAATAAAATTTCGTCGTTTTTATGCTGTTTTCCCTCTTTAAAAACGCAGATTAAAAGCTAAAAACGTGCTGTTTTGCTAAAATAAGCATTTTCAAGCATTATAGATCGTTGAAACCCGTTTAAATAGAAGCAATATTAAAAAAAACAAATAATAAAAATTCGTCTTTTTTATGCTGTTTTACGCATTAAAACGCAGATTAAACTCAAAACGTGCTGTTTTGCTAAAATAAGCATTTTCAAGCATTTTACATCGTTGAAATCGTTCAAATAGACGCAATATTAATAAAAACGAATAATAAAAATTTCGTCGTTTTATGCTGTTTTACGCTTAAAACGCTGATTAAAGCTCAAAACGTGCTGTTTTGCTAAAATAAGCATTTTCAAGCTTTTAGATCGTTGAAATCGTTCAAATAGACGCAATATTAAAAAAAAACGAATAATAAAAATTTCGTCGTTTTTATGCTGTTTTACGCGTTAAAACGCAGAATAAAGCTCAAAACGTGCTGTTTTGCTAAAATAAGCATTTTCAAGCATTTTAGATCGTTGAAATCGTTCAAATAGACGCAATATTAATAAAAACGAGTAATAAAAATTCGTCGTTTTATGCTGTTTTACGCGTTAAAACGCAGATTAAAGCTAAAAACGTGCTGTTTTGCTAAAATAAAACATTTTCAAGCATTTTAGATCGTTGAAATCGTTCAAATAGACGAAATTAAAAAAAAAACGAATAATAAAAATTCGTCGTTTTATGTGTTTTACGCTTTAAAAACGCAGAATAAAGCTCAAAACGTCTGCGAA